>NW_020194474.1:1941181-2182936 GCF_003019875.1 Amorphotheca resinae ATCC 22711 | reverse complement strand
AAATAGTATTAGAGTACTAGTAAGGCTCTTACTTAGACAGATTTATTCTTTTATTAAAGCGTTGTCTAAATATTTATATAAGATACCTAGCTCGACTTTTATAAGTAAGTAGATTCGGCTATATAGTAGTACTACGTCTCTTTTAAGGTCTATTATATAAGTAAGGCTATTAATTATAAGTAGTAATCTAGCCCTTTCTTTAAAGAAGACGTCTATAAATTATTAGTACTTACTAGGTAAGGTCGCTATAGCCTTACTGTCTTCTTATAGTTCCTTTTATAGTTCTTCTTTACTTAAGGATTCTAGGTCGACTATAATTAGTTATACTATTACTATAATTATAAACTAGGCTTCTTTTATTACTTTCTTAATTTCTTTCTTTATTATATATAGCTAGACTATTAAAGACGACGTAAGGTATATAAATGTCTAAGTCTTTTATAAAACGATTAGGTCTATAGCTTCTAGCTATAAAAATCTAAGTATAATATCTAAGTCTCTAATATTAGTAATAACAAATCTACCTTAATGTCGCCTTACTATTAAGTAGTTATCTTAGGCCTTAATAAATAGATTATATAATCTAAAGCTTATTATTATTTTCTAGAATAGTAAGAACACTATAATATAATTATTAAGTTACTATAGTACTTCTTGTCCTAAAAGTCGTAAGTAGATAAGGTTAACTTCTACTCTTAAGTCTAGTAAGGCTAGTATAGCTACCTAGCTACCCTTAATACGTATCTTTACCTAAATACTTATTAAGGGTCGCCCTTCTTCTTATTGTTTAGACATAACGTAACAGGCTACTAGTGTAGTATTAGCGCCTAAAGTACTAGCCTTATTAAGGTACTAAGTATAAGTATACCTAGATTAACTATATATAAAGTATTTATATAGTAAGTATAAATTTACTTAATAACTAGACTACTAGTATTAGTAGTAGTTACCTTATACCTTACTTACTAAAAGGGTTTTTACAACACTAAAAGAGTCTTCTTACGTATTTAAAGTTTAGCTACTAAATACTTCTTACGTGTTTACTAGTATAGATAAGGTCTTTAGATTATAAGAAGAGCCTCTTTTAGTATAGTATAGTATTAAAAAGGCTTTATAAGAGCCTTCTTATTACCTTATCTAAATAAGAGTTTCCTTTTTTAACGCTACTACCTTAACTACCTTAAAGGTATCTAAGACCTTACTACTTACTATATAGGCCCTTAATTTAGGCTTTAAATAATTAATAAGAAAGTAGATATAAAATATCTTTAAGAGAGCGTAGCTAAGTTTAATAACTAAAGAGTTATACTATTAAAGGAAATTCCTAAAGGTCTTGTTTTAGTTTTAAGTTAACATTTAGAGTTTTAATACTACTTTAAGAGAATAAGTACCCTTATCTATAATACTATAGAGAAGCTACGCCTTTATTTTTCTTTAAGTTATATTAAGAACTAATCTACCTTTTTCTAAGAAAATAAAAGACTTCTAGTACTCTTTAATATAATCCTTTAGTACTACTACTATAGTACTAACGCGTTTAGTATTTATTAGATAACTCTTTAGATAAGTGTTAAACTCTATTTCTTAGTTAAATAAGAAGGTCGTAATACTAGTATATATCTTGTTTTTTAGTAAAATAAAAGGGGTATTATAATAGCTCTTCTTTGTTTTTTTAATATAGGTTTACTAAAAGGGCTATTTTACTTTAAGAAGGTTATTAAATTTATATAAGTTTATTAAAGGAGCCTCTCTTTTTTTAAGTACTATAAGGTAGTCTTACTTTTACTTAAGGCACTACTCTACTTTTACTTAGGCGATCCTCTTATTTAACTTAGTCTTACTTAAAGAAAGGATTTTTATTAACATTTAAAAGGTCGTACTAGGTTTACTACTATCTGCCTATAAAGAGGTATTCTAAAGAGTTACTTAAGAAGAGGCCTACGTCTTATTAAGGTTTATTTATTATGTTTACGTTATTACTTCTTACTCTAATAGTCTATAACCTTTTAGTAAAGGAAAGAGATTAGAATATTAGGTATATTTTTATAGAGTAAAAGAGGTAAGAGTCGATAGATAGTTGTAGTATATTTAAAGGTATATCACTACTTTAACTATAGACTAATCTCTAAACTCTCCTCTTTTTACCTCTCTTCCTTCTATTCTTATACTCCTTAACGCCTACTATTACTTTAGTTGTAGTACGTAGTTACCCTGTACTTAATTTCTAAGCTATTGTAGTCTTACGTGTTAGCGTACCTAACAGTTAGGTCATAGGTTAGGGCCTACCTACTAGTCTAAACCTACCCTATAGGTTAGATCCCTATGGGTTAGGTCCTACCTATAGAAACCTAACCTATAGGGACCTATTGCGCAGCCTACTTACAATTGTGAGAGAAGGTTCTATAAATCCTCTATCTCCAAAGTCTGTTGATTCTATAAAATTCAAAGGAAACTTGCTTACACTCCGTCGCCTGCTGAAATGGCGTCTCGCTCATGGCAACTAAGATGGCAGCATGTGGTCCAAGTCCATCCTCAGTCAGGGCCTTCACGTCGCCTACCAAATCCTCACTGGTCGACAAGTCAACGGGGTTTTTGGCTCTAAGCTTTGCAGTCATGGCCTTCTTCTCTTCACCCCGATGTCAGATCGCGGCTGGCTTTTGAGGTCCCGCGTGGCGGAGGTTCTTCGAACGTGGTTTGCCTCTTTCGACACGGGTTTCTTGCGGAAGGGTCTTGGCCAAGTTGGGCTCTTCCTTGGCGATCTCAGCACGGCTCCGAAATGCCTCTGCATCCTCAAGTTTTGAAGGGCGAAAGTATAATCTCTACCCACACGACAGAGCGGGCCATGATCATCCTTTTGCTAAACAAGCAAGAATATGTTCGCGCCCAAACTCCCTCTGTAGCTGGATATCCAGCTTTATCGCCTCTAGCTTAGTAGCTCATAGAAGCTTTTCTTCGTCAAACATATACTTGTCGGTTAGGTAGTATATGCCGACGAGCGTGGCGATAATGATGGTCACTTTGTGTATTCTTTGGAACCTTAGAATTTATACAAAACATATAAAAGGGGGTTAGATATCTGGGTACGGTACTTACATTTTGAACGCGCCTTGATCTTATCCCAAATGTCCTTCTCCTTCCTCCCCCGCTTCTTCTTCTACTCTTCCTCCTCTTTCTCTTTCGCCTACTTCACCAGATGTCAGGGTGGGGAAAGAGGCCTTTGACACCTCGGGAAATCCCCGCATGTCGGAGGAACTGTCGGAATGTTAATGAGCTACCCCTTAGCTAAAGGGAGGTGTTGGTGCCAATATGAAGCCCTCTTGTCCCATGCTAATCCATGGAACTGAATTGGTCGAACGATATTTCAGACTCGACGATAACCCCAAGAATAAAGGCGGTGCACAATCCGCCTAAACTTCTGTATGTTCTCTCCATTGTTTTTCCAGATCCTCTGGGACTTTTCAATCCCATCTGTCGCAGTTTCTTGCCTGCTTTATCTGCCAAGGTTTAGCGGAGGAGCTTCGATATCGAGTCCTTTAATCCTCGGCCTCGCTCAGATAGGTCGTCTTCATTGCATTCTCTCCTTGGTGCTAAGAATGGTATAGATGCCATGTTTGGTGGGTTGGGGTTTGAAGAGGGTTGGTCGAATGCAGGTGGTTCTGGAGAGAAGGGTGTATATAGCCAGTACTACGGATAGCCACACCACACGGTACCGACGGCCTGCTGGCGCAAGTACCTTGCCACGCCAATCTGTATGAGGGAGTACTTTGTGCTCTAGCGCCAGTTTCAACTGCTCCGAAATACCTTAAGGTACCACCTACACCACCGTAATTACCAACCGGGTACCTTGGGTATTTTTATCCGTCTTATTATTATTCCTTGATACTTCACCTCCCGCTCCACCCTCTTCACTCTTTAAGGGTTCGCCTCTCTCTCCCCCTCGAAACCTCCTCTCCCTCTCGCATTGGGTCCTCGAGCTCTTGTCGTCTTCATCTCGAGGACGCCAGCAAAGATCCTGATCCCTCCCTCCCTCTGCCCTCGCCGGCAGTTCCGTGGCCCATTGCCACATTGGAAATAACCTGATCTTTACCATCCACCAGATCTTACATGATGGTTAATCCCCGGACCCGTGTCGCGCCATCCCTGGCAGCGACAGCTATGATGCTGTTCTCCGCTGGAGGGGTTGCGGCTCACGGCCACCATATGGATAACATTGAGGAGGGACACTACACGTCGCCGGATCCTATCGTACGTTGATTGATCAATTGGGAGTCGCGGAGGACGCGGATCTGACAAGGTGCAACAAACAGTGAGCATGTTGGCGAAGAGGAATATCAGGAAGGCGAAGCTGTATAGCACAAGAACATAGGAGACGTGAGAGATTCCAGCGTCGGATAGGAGCTGCAGCTGCTCCTCGGTTGCTCCCAAGAAGAGAAGTCCAGATGCATAAAGCAGCTAAAACAGTCAATATGATTTCAGACAGGTGAGTGGGTGACTTACAAAAGGGGCAACGTATTGGAAGCTATTGGCATCTCCATCCTCGGAGATAGTATTGGCATCCCTTACAACGAAAGCAACCTCAATGATTCTTGCAAGGCCAGCCCCCATGAGACTGTACCCAAAGATCGTGTGGATCATTGTGCTGAGGGGCAAATGCTGCGGGTGGGAAGACATGGCCCATCCGGTAAGCAAGATGACAAAACCAGGAATGAAATTTCTCTTCGGGGACCCGTCTCTCTTCCTGCTGAGCCAAACCCCGGCGAGACCGGCACACCACCAGATAACACCCATAGTGGTATGCTGAATGTCGTTGCCGGCCCATTCGCTTCCCCACCTATGCTCCGTGAAAGTGTTGACGCAACCCCATGCAGCAATGACCGTCGAGTCGAAGAATTCTGGCGACCGTCCCGTCCTCTTCACCCAGTTTTGTCCAACCAGCATGAGGATGGTGAGAAGGATTCCATATGCGATGAAAGCACTGCCCATTATAAAATGGGCAAGACACTGACCCAAATGGTCCTCATGACAGAAACCCAACGAAGTGATTACGCCAAACAGCATTTGTACCCAAGATGCGATAGGCATAAGCTTTCCCAGAATTCCATGTCCGTAAACTACAACTTTCCGTAGCTTCCCATTGAAGCCTTTTTCGAGATGGAGTTTGAGATAGGCACCGAAGCCAATTTGCGCTATCAGCATAAGCATCAGCATACTCGCGAAAGTGGAGTGGATGTTCGGCGCAAAGGTTCGTCCTTTGTGTAGGTGTCCCAGGAAGTAAGCAACCACCGCAATCACTGTTCCGAAGACTTGCAGCGGTACGTGCCACCGGTTTCGAACAATCTGGCCAGAGTCAGCTATGGCTTCAGCGTCTGGCGAAAGGAATGCATACACCAAGGACCATTCCAGTTGGGAATATGATGCCAAAAGAAAGCATCATCAACAGGATGTGCGCCCATAATATCG
Source organism: Amorphotheca resinae ATCC 22711 (assembly GCF_003019875.1). Lineage (NCBI taxonomy): Eukaryota > Fungi > Ascomycota > Leotiomycetes > Helotiales > Amorphothecaceae > Amorphotheca > Amorphotheca resinae. The sequence goes on along the minus strand of NW_020194474.1, from coordinate 2,177,476 downwards.
AGTCTCCACCTGTATGCCGTGAACACGAGTCCGCCAGTACCACCCAAGGACATCGATCGGCCTGAACGATTACCGCGGGTGAATGGACATACTAGGAATACGGAGTCGAGACAATTAAGGGATGCAGAGGAATTCGAGTTGGAGGGACTGATGAGCGAGGATGAGACACCCGAGAGTCCAAGCACGTTGGGGAAGAACAACGAGGCACATGTCCAATGAGGCTGATGGCATTCAAGTCTTCTTATTTTGTTTTTTATACTGCACGGGAAAACCCTCCCCTTGGAAAGTTCTTTTGTCGAACAGGTTATTATGCATGGATTGGCGTTCGTTTGGGTAGTGAATAAGTAGGTAGGTAAGTAAATTAATAGAATGGAATGAGACTCACCAATTCATCATCATACTCCTTGCATTGCAAGCAACGCAAATCATCTTCCCGCCACTGTTTCTTATCTCCGGCCTCCACAAACTCCCACGGACCATTATCAAGCATCTCGAAATAATCTTTCAAACCAAAACTGCCATTATAGCTTCTTCAACACAACACGTACTCTATCGCCTGACCTCCATCCATCAACCACACTCCCGCTATCACTGGGAGGAGAAGAACCAAAAGTAAACTGCAGAATTCCCTCCCCTTCCCTTCCCTTCCCCTACGGATCTCTGGATCAATCAATCGGTGGGGGAATACGAAATGGTGATTTGGAGGCCGATAGCCAAATTTGGTTTTAGGAAGAGGGTATATATAGTGACTGGTTACGAAGCGCTGGAGGACTCCGGATACTTCATCATAGGACAGTAGGATTAGAGGACAGTAGGATTAGAGTATGGTATCTTCACGTTGCTCATTAAGTTATGTTGATTCGTTTCATTGCTTTGCCATTTCATTTCTGCATGAAGAGTCATTTATACAAGCCGTGAGTGGCGTGGCAAGTAGACGCTCAGCCCTAATATGAGCGGCAGCAAAATGACAAAGAGCGCAAATAACCATCCCGTGTGTAAGACAACACCAACCCCCCAACCCCGAAACTCCATGCCGGTTGGTATCCATCCGTATGCTTTCAACTCAAACCGTGCCACTGATGCTGAGCTCGCGGATTTCTTGCAAAATCTGCTCGACCTTACCATCTAACTGGCCTTGGGCGTATTGCTCACGAGTATCGGCATCCAAGTACTGTTGAACTTGCGCCATTCTCGAGTAAGCCTCAGCACAGAAGCGGAGTTGAATTTTGACCAAAGCCTCGAAGCTGGGGTCGAGATATGGCACTCGGAGATCGATGAGCTGGGGGAGTTCGTCCAAGAGCTGCTCATTGAGCTGCTCATAGGTTGCCTTTGCCATCTCAGCTTCTTTCTCAGCGCGTGGGAGTTTGGTAGCATCCTTGTCGGGCTTCTCAACGAGTTTCTTGACCTTAGCGCGCATGGCATCGTAGTCGAGGAGCTTGTGGTTACGCTTCTTGATGCCTATAAACGTGTCAGCTTTGATCTGGAGCGAATTGAGGGTTCCATACACTCATTGACATCGGGGAAGTAGGCGCAGAAGCGAGAGATTGGTTCGAGGACGGTAGTACTACTAGTTGTCAGTTGATGCTTCTAAGGACGCAGTGCTTGAACCTACCGGTAAGGGCCATCCAATGCCTTGATTGTCTCTGCATCAAGATCCTCAACCGCCTGCTTGTAGCTCCGACTAACGCCATCCTTGGCACCTGCATCACCGTAGAATGCGTCGATGGTCTCTGCGATTCTCATCTGAGAAGCGGTCATTGCTATGTTTGTCAGTCCCGACGTGAGAAGTAAGATCGATCTACCAACCTCGCAGCGAGTCCAAGTAGCCCTTCGCCTCCTTCTGCAGGCGCATCGAAGCGGCCTCCATGGTTCTGTAGCGTCTGTGATTCTGTGAGCCTTCGTCCTCGTCCCCGTCCTCATCAAACTCTAGATACTCCTTGCCGAGCATCTCGTCGGCCTCCTTGTAAAACTCTTCGTGAAGCTTCACGTTCAACTTCTCGAGGGACAAGGAGATCTCCTCGGAGAAGTTCTCGGGTCGGTGGAGAGAGAGAAGGTAGAGCTCAAGGGAAAACACGCGGTCTCGACCCAATTCCACACGCAGCGACTCGATATCTAGTTCGAGAGCCATCTTTGCTTCGCGTTTTGCTTGTAGGGGTGTTGGTGGGGGGAGAAGAAGGGTTCGTACCGTTCCTCGACTTCGTAGTCGCGATCATTTGTCTTCTCGACATGGCCTAAGGATAATTAGCTCCGACGACTCAGCGATGGCTCGGCGACGACTAAGCGCTGAGGCTTGATTGTTATGCGGCTGCGGGGAGTCTTCGTACATACCAGTCTTCATCATCACCTGGGTCGTCGCCCGATTGACATTCTTCTTGAAGCCTACGTCTCGTCAGCGCATACCCCTCATCGTGTACGTAGCGGGATGTACCTGCCCACGACATTGTCGCGGTTGCTTTCGTATTTGGCAAACAAAACGAGGGGTGGAAAAGGAGGTTGTTATTTGAGACTGTTGTAGGATCAAGGTCAAAGGTTAGTTTTGGTGTTGTCGCCGGATAGTTGGAGGACTGTCATAGAAGACTGAAGACGGAACCCATTGACGACTTTGCTGTGGCGCCCTGTGGCGGTGCGGTCGGATCGCCGTCCCGTCCGGATGCGCGCAAACGAGCTGACCCCACCAAACAAAAATAAATTTCTCTATCTCCGACTGCAGGGACTTTAGTATTATTATATCATTATTTTTCCTGCATTACAGACGACTCTCAACTCCCCGTCATTCAAGAACAACATAAATAACACGACCTCAAAATGCCCTCCCGAGGCAACCCTAACGTTCCAAACAAGCAAAGGCGTGTTGCATCCAGGAGAAAGGTGCAAAAGCAGAAAGCACTTAACAGGGTCAGCAAGAACGCCCGAGGGACCGCAAAGAGCTCTGTCCTATATCCTACGAGCGGACCTCTCGCACCAATTTCCAAGAAGAAGGCCAGGAAGTTGGAGACGGCAGCCAAGTTGGCGAGGAAGAGAGCTATCGAGAAGGCTATGGAGCAAGAGGGAGAGGTTCAGATGACTGGTGAGTGCTGAAATACGAGGCTTATGGGGTGATGATGGACGATTCAGGCTCTAACTAGGGCAATTGCAGATGCGCCGGACGTTACGAAGAAGGCACCAGCAAAGAGCCAGTCAAAGGAGGAATCAATGGATGTTGATATATCATGATGGAGGCATGACAGAGGACATTGCATGCGCAAGTTGCTCAGGCGGGGTCGCGAGGCCACAGGGACGGAGATAGAGATTATACAGGCCTCTAGCGATTGAAGGTTTACACAATGGGCGGGGTATCGCCGAAAGCTTTCGGCCAACTAGCATTTCAACCCGGGAAAGGGAGTTAGGCGGGCGTTGTGGATTTGCGAAATACGATATACCCAAGCCTCTCAGACCAAGGCACCTAAAGGAATAGCAGACACGCATGTCATCTCTACTTGATATCGGTTGCTTCTCTCAGGGACCAACTCATTCAGTCCACTTCGCAGATCTGTCACTCGCCCGGAGATCCTCTGACGTCGAATTCAATACCCACCCCAGGTTCCCCACAAAGCGCACGCCGCAAACCATAGCAGTAAGCCCCGTGAAAGTAAGCAGAATTTATAGCCACTCCCATACGCCAACCTCGCGCTGCTTTTCCAAGTGTCACCGCTCAGAAGCATGAGAGAAGGAGTTGAAACAGGGACCTGGTCCGCAGGCAAAAACCTCGAGAGAAGAGAAAGACCAAAAGAGTCTTTTTGACAAAGCATGCCATAGCCAGGAGCCCCTGGGTCCACGGCGCCAACGTGACACTTGCCTCCAACCGCATCAGCCAGGACAATGGTGCAATCTCCTTGGCCGCAGGCAATCTCCAGTACTCGCGACCCAGGAGTAATACCCAAGAAGAAGATTATACCTAGTCGGCGCTCCATCTGCCAGGCTGTGCTTCTAACATTTGACCCATTCCTTAAGACCTTTGGAGAAAGACCTCAGCAAGCCTTTGACTTGAGGCCATAAGGATGGATATTATTGATTAACCGGACAAGGAAATATAAACTTGGGCAAGCAAAAGAATAGACTCCAGGGCTATTTGGGATCTTTGCAACTTGGTCGTTCACCTTACCTACTACTTTACTCTGCCTGTGATAACAAACAGCACGTGATGGAGGGATACATCACCGCGTCACTGGACAACAACAACCCTCTTAACCATTGACCCCGCCCACAAAAGATGGTATTTGAGACAACTAAAACCTCACCACACCAATCTACGTACGAAGGAGGATATTGAGAATGATGAGGATTTCGACTGGGTTAAACACCGAGTGTAAGGAGCGATTCAGCGAGCAAGAGCAGAGGCCCAAAGCTCAGAACAGAAAAAGTCTGTATCAAAACGCTTGACAACAACAGAGAATTGACCTATGGCTATTACGTCCTTGTCTATTCCTTAATCTGATTTGACCCGTTCTGTGAAGGCCTTTGGAAAAAGACCCTGGCAAGGTTTTGCGCCTTAGCCGATGGACTTGAGGCCATAGGGGGCTTCATTTATTATAACCGGATAAGGAAATATACAACAGGGCAACAGAGTATCAGAACTTTTGACAACCCGCAAGTATACAGTCGATCTTCACCTCATTATAGCTACGTGCAGAAGGGAGAAGGGTAAGCGATGTGACCTTGCCTGGCACACCTATCTCCCACTTTCACTCTTCGGCTGATGCGATAGGCGCTACTGCGTAGATACGAATCATACCATTATCAACAACTGTTGCATCTGTTGCACCTTGCATCTGTCACATCTGTCACAGCCTAACCTGATGCAGTGAGTAGTTCTCACAAGATATAGAACAGCCTTGCTGTAATCGCTGTCAAAGATAAAGGAATGATAAGTAATGGACGTACATCGGAAGTCCGATGCCTTGATGAAGGACCCGCGCTTTGGAGCTGACCAGTTCTCATTCTATCCCAAAAGCGTTGTTGCTTTTGATCCTTCTTCTTGCCGTTGAATGGTTCGTGCCATCGCTATATTCCAAGACCTGAGATTGACCGAATTGGTGAAATCCAACACCACGACAACATTTTGTCGCCCCGAAGTGCCTAACAGTAACGATGTTCAGCGAGAAGACCAAGAGGAGAGCAGCATACTGGGGAAAGAAGCTTGAATGTCCAGTTGACGAGGATGCGAACTATGAAAATACTTATGTAAGTCGAGGATATTTTATGTCAATATCATGCTGATATTTCCTAGTGGTGTAACCGGGATCTCATTCCGATGCCAGAGGACCGACGAGTATGGACATGGCAAGGCTTTGCAGGATATTGGATCATTACAGGAGCCAATAATTCTGCCTGGACCGCAGGTTCAACTCTCCTGGCTCTGGGACTCAGTGTTGGCCAGTCTATGGGCGTTATCGTGGGTTCTGCCCTGATCATTTCAATAATCGCAATAACAGCTGGCCACATGGGTTCGCATAACTACCTGGGGTTCACTGTTATGTCTCGAGCGTAAGTATGGAACTCAGAGCTCTACCAACCCAGATTAACGAGTACTAGATCATGGGGTATGATCGGTGGGTTCTGGCCTGTCTTGAACCGCATCGTGACCGCCTGTATATGGTTGGGTGTCCAGATAACTTGGGGTGGGCAAGCCATCAAGATCGTCCTCGGTGCCGTTATTGGACCGAAATATGCTTTTATGAAGAATACGCTGCCCCTATCAGCCAATATTGATACTTGCAGCTTGGTCAGTTTCTTTATCTTCCTAGTTATCTTTTGTCCGCTACTACTCATCCCGCCAGAGAAGCTTCAAATGCCATTAAAGGTAAATTGTGTTCTCGCGAACTGCCTCCTGTGTTCGAGACTTACTTTGAACCAGGTTGCTTTTGTCTTGATTGTTTGCAATATATTTGGCATGTTGATCTGGTCTGTTCGTACCGCACATGGTCCTGGGACGCTTTTGCATTCACCAGCTGTAGCGTCTGGTAGTACTCTGGGATGGAATGTTGTGTATGGCATCCAGGTCATCCTTGGTCTCTGGAGCGGCGGGATTGTGGGACAGTCAGGTACGTACCAACAATTTCAGTCAATCTATCACTGATGAAAGTATCCTAGACTGGACACGCTATGCCAAAACTCCAAATGCGTCAATTTTTGGCCAAGGAGTTACTGCGCCCTTGACAATCATCATCACCGCTCTCTGCGGGCTTATCATCACATCCGCATCCGCTCAGATCTACGGGCAATATTTCTGGAATCCATTTGAGCTCCTTCTCCATATCCAGTCTGTATCAATGACACCAGCAGCAAGAGCCGGCACGTTTTTCTCCGGTATAGCCTTTCTCGCATCACAACTCGCACTCTGCATCGTTCTAAATTGTGTATCCACGGGTATGGATATGGCAGCACTTTGTCCCAGGTGGATTAATATTCGGAGAGGCTGCTGTATCCTTACCGTAATTGCCGTCGCGGTATGTCCGTGGAATTTTGTCAATAATGCTGGCAAATTCATCACCGTTCTCTCAGGCTGGTCAGTCTTCTTATCTGGGATGACCGGCATTTTGATCGGTGACTACTTCCTGGTCCGCAAAACACAACTTCACAAAGGTGATATGTACCGCGGAAATCGCGGTTCGGCCTATTGGTATACCGCTGGCTTCAATTGGCGAGCCATTGTTGCCTGGATAATGGGAGTATGGCCATTGTTGCGTAAGTAAAGACTTTCACTTGCTATGCATCACATCTTCATATACATTATGCTCATCGTCTTCCTAGCTGGATTTGTTCGCAGAGTCCGTGGAACAAATACGCAAAATGGATGGGATCATGTCTACGATATGAGCTACTTCTTTGGGTTCTTCGTATCCCTGGCTGTCCACTGCTTGTTGCACACGATCTTCCCGGCCAAAAAGCAAACTGGTGCTTCGCCGTTTATGTTAGAGTTGCACCGTACAGCACCTATCATGATTGGCCTTGAAGCGAATGATCATGCAGACTCAAATGATGAGGATAAAGTTAGCAAGGCTGGAAAGGAGACAATTGTCCCTGTGTAAAGTTCAGTTCTTCAGCCTTACAGACCCTCAAACTAATTTCGTCACTAATCCCTATATCTAAAAGAGGAAAAAAGCTCTGCCAAAACCTGAGGCTGGGTGGCACGTATGATGTGCAATGTTATATGACTCTCCGCCAAATTACCCTCCTCATGGGCACTACCCTCAATATCAAACCCTTACTCCTTTTGATATATAATAATGCAAGAATGCTAGGTCTTCAAGAGCCAATTTGGCGCCGGAAGTAATACTGGTTGCATTGAAATTCCGTATTCCCTTATATTTTTATCCTAAACACAGCTATAACAATCCGCATTAGTTATCAGATTGTGGCAAACTGGTATTGACATGCCGTGTACTAATGCCGCTGTTGAAATCCAGCGAGCTTGGTCATCGAGTTACTGAGTCTGCCAACCCCTGTCCTCAATGTCTTGCGAAAGGAAGGCAAAAACGTATTTCGATTATTTGACCTTCAACGTCGAAAAGCAAGCCTAGGCTTATGGATGAGAGGAAAGATAGTCTGGTAGAAACGATTCAAGTTGGACGGGAGGTAGATAAGGAATGGAACCCCTTGATCACATGACAAGTTTATTTTACCACGACCTTGGCGAAATGCCTCCAACGTCAAGCTTCTACAGTATTACGGAGCTCCCTCCCATGTCAGATTGACTTTTATGCGCTTATCTCCTCTGTTTTACAAAGCAAAGCTTCCAGTATTATTCCGAGACCGCTCGCTGCAGGGATAAAGTGCTGAATGTCACCGAACTCCGATCATTCGCCAACTTCAGTTGCACGTTTATAACCAAGGGGTGAAGCGCGCTACAAAATACTTCCAGAACTTCCAGAACAAGTCAACTTGTTCCTCGTCCACACGTGCAGACAAGTTTGGTGAATTCTGTATCTTCCGTGGTCATCTTAGCCATGAAAAACTGGGTGAAGTTATCGGTGGCTGCGGCTGCCCAGGATTTCCAGTCTTTCATAGTTGATATAAAATATGCGTTCACATTCCGCTTCTTCTTCTTCCAGCACGTTGATCTTCTTGTTCTTCTTATTCCGAGATGCGGTCATTCGTTTTAGCCCAAGGCTTTGCAGTCTTTGCAGCACTTTTCGTTCCTTCTGAAGCTGCGACAAATGCAACCATCAATTCTCAGGTTCGCCTGGCCTACGCCGGCAACACTGGGATGTACGTCTCGTGGAACACATTCACGAAGCTCAACAACCCAACCGTCAGATATGGCTTGAGTGCAAGCTCTCTGAATGAATCCGCCTCTTCCAATGTGTCCATCACATATCCAACATCATTAACATACAACAACCATGTCAAGATCACTGGACTTAAGCCCGACACCACTTATTATTATGCTCCAATTGGCCTCATTAAAGATAATACTACCTCTCTGCCATACACTTTCCGAACAAGTCGTCCTGCTGGTGATGGTACCCCTTACTCGGTAGCTGTTGTAGTCGATTTGGGAACAATGGGTCCTCAAGGTCTCACTACTACAGCTGGGAAGGGTGTGGCCTCTACCAATGTCCTAGGACCGAATGACAATAACACTATCCAATCTTTGGCTGCTGTCAAGGACTCCTATGAGTTTCTGTGGCATCGTAAGACTCTATACATCCCTCCTTTTTCTTGATCTAACACGTGATAGCCGGAGACATTGCGTATGCAGACTATTGGCTGAAGGAGGAAATACAAGGTTTCCTCCCCAACACAACCATCGCCGATGGCTACAAGGTGTATGAGTCGATTCTCAATGACTTCTATGATGAGATGACAGCAGTCACTACGTCTAAACCATATATGGTCGGACCTGGAAACCACGAGTCCAACTGCGACAATGGAGGAACCACGGATGCTGCCCACAACATCTCCTACAACGTTTCCATTTGCAGTCCCGGCCAGACCAACTTCACAGGCTACATCAATCATTTCCGCATGCCATCAAAAGAATCCAACGGCACCGGAAACTTCTGGTACTCGTTCAACCACGGCATGGCCCACTACGTCCAACTCGACACTGAAACTGATCTCGGCCACGGCTTCATCGGCAATGATGAGATCGGAGGTTCCGAAGGTGACGCCTCCGGCCCTTTCAATTCCATTATGAACGCACAAACAAACTGGCTAGCAGCAGATCTTGCAGCCGTTAACCGCACCGAAACTCCCTGGGTTATTGTCGCTGGTCACAGACCTTGGTATCTGTCCCACGCCAACGCATCTGGCACTATCTGCTGGACCTGTAAGGATGTCTTCGAGCCCCTCTTGATCAAGTATGGCGTTGATCTTGTTCTTTCGGGGCACTCGCACGTATATGAACGTAACGCGCCCCTGGCAAATGGTGTCATTGATAAAAATGAGCTGAATAATCCTTCTGCTCCTTGGTACATTACCAACGGCGCCGCCGGACACTACGACGGTTTGGATGCTCTCCAAGTCCCTTACCAGAAGTACCAAAGATTTGGGCTCGATACCAAGAACGGCACATATGGCTGGAGTAAGCTCACTTTCCACAACTGCACGCACTTGACGCACGATTTCGTGGCCAGCAAAAACGGGAGTGTGCTAGATACTGCGACGCTCTTTAAGAATAGAACTTGCAGTGTAGGCAAAAGCTCTGGTAATAGCACGGTTGCGAACGCAACCAGCATAAGCTGGACTACCCAGGCATTTGAGGGTGCGGCTCGAAAGACGGACACAGAGATCTTTGGTATCGTCGTTGCAGTTCTGGCGGCTACTTTGATCTTGTGATTGTAATGTGGTGGTTGTATAAATGTGTATCTATATGAGGACAGCACCAGCCTCTAATCAGACTCAACCTGCATAGTGCACTAGGCTTCTAGTGAATGAGTTCCCTCAATGATTGTCCCCTCCCTCCCCCACCCAAAAGAACCACAACGGCCATATTCGATACACCCCCTCCTACCAAACAAGAATCACAACGACCATATTCGATAGGGGCTGAGCAGCCCTACTGGCTGGCGTTGTTCAGTCGATCCTCTGTATCCAAACCGCTTTGCTCACTCGATTCCATAGCAACCAGGGTTGTTCTGCAGTGGCCGCCATGGTGATATCAATTGGGAGATTTGAAGCGTGCTCGGCAGTTTGATGAAGAATGAGAGGAGATCTAGCGGAGATACTCATAGTGTCAGTAATGGCATTCCAAATAGAATAATGAGGCATATCTCACGAGCAAAGATCGTAATAATACCTGCAAGAGCAGTAACTCCCCAGACAGAACATGCTGCCACCTGACTCTTCCATGTCATTCCATTCTCGCACCACAGCCACATAGATCCTGCAGCGATCAAGGCCGCCGAAGATGTGCTCAGAATAGCATATAAAGTCCACAGAAGAACATGCTTTCTTCGGCTAGCAATTCGACTTGCTTGAAGAGACAAGCCTATCTGTAGCACGGCACCCAAAGCAGCGCAGAGGGCGGAGAGGCAGACGGATAGCCTAAGGAGGGCTCTGACTGTCTCTGGGACCGTCTCAAATTTGCTGTTTAGGTGGGGTACGATAAATGAGACCGTAAACAGGCCCCGATGGCCCCAATTTGGGCAGCTGTATTGCTGACAACGGCAGAGACCGTCTGCATTTTGGTTGTCTCCCATGGCGCGAAAAGAAATTGGGCCAAAAGAGAAGTGGAAGAGGAGGGCCAGAGGCTGACTTGTGATATAGTGTCAAGTTGTCAACTGTGTGTGAGAACAGCGTAGTTTGGTTGGAATGTTGACGGTAGAGAAGTGTTTTTTTCGAGATTGGAACTCGCATATTTGTATACAATTAGACCTCCAAAAGTATATTTTGTTGCACTTGCCCAGGAGGTCTCAATGTACCAGCGAGAAACAGAAGGTCCCACTCACGGAAACAATCCTGTCTATAGAATTAGAAACTCTGAGGGAAGGTACGTTACGTAGGGCATTTGAGGACCCTCAGCTTGCGAGTGAATATTTAGATCGCCAAATCGAAAAATAGCCGAGAGAAATAGAAAGAGATTACCTACCTTACCTTAGGTCCTTAGCTATGGAACATCATGAAAAGATAAAAGAGAGACGTTCTATGGAAAAGACGTGTCAAAAGAGAGAAAAACTGGGGAAGGAAAATATGGATTTGGGTCCGTCATTAGTGTAAATTAAGATCTGGAGCTAGTTCAACGTCATAATAAGTTCGGGAAGGATTGATAGAAGTCTTCTTATCCTAATCTACTACAATCTCTTACACGTTCAAGAACACTGGTTAGAATGGGAAACTCGATCCCAGTAGGATGCTGACTCGTGGGAGTACTGCTAGGATCTAGATGGACATTGGACTGTTATCATGTGCGATATCTACCTACAGCATGTTGAGTGCGCGCTCGAAATCCGAGGGCTGCAGTCTGGATTGTTCTCGAGCCGTATTAGATAAAAGGGGGGAGAGATGTGCTAAAAGGGGGTTCAGGAATGGAAATCTGGGGGCTTTCTACATGACTCGTCGCATATGCGTGGCGGACGTAGGCGCATGACTCGGGAACTACAGTACAGATCCCTCGCGAATGCACCTGTCAATTTGACAACTACTTGACATCCAGACCTACCTTACTTCCCCTTCCCTTGCCTATATCAAGGCAAAGAGCCGCGCCGCATGCAAGACGCCGCACCTGCGAAGGCTTGCTGTAAGTTAAGTGCAAACAAGAATTTCTTTTTTCCCGTCATTTTCTCGTCCCGGCTTTGGGAATGCAAAGTTGCAATGGTTCGTCCGCCCCCCGTCCTCTTCGTTAAAGATGCCTCAAGGTGGCGGCTATTGTGGCTTGCTTGGTTTTGCTCAGCTCGTGGCACGGCACGAGAATGGCGAGTTTGTTAACCAGCTAGTGTCCTCTTGGCAGTCTCGGGACCCTGGTAGTAGAGGATCCTCCTGTTGTCCTTCTCCGTGTTCGTTCGTCGAGTATCGATATCTGATTTGTAGATCGTCGAGCTTTCAGGGGGCGAGGACTAAGATTAAGCATAGATATGGTATCTCTGTTTTGCTGTCATAAGAGGGCTGAAGAACGTGGGCTGCTGCAGGGTTGAAAGCTGCTAGACCTGGCCCCGTGGAGGTCTCTGGCTGCATTGGTCTGCTTGTGATTAGTACGGTACTACTGCGTACAGTCAGTAGTTTCTGTCTACCCCGTACGAGTACTTGGTAGTTAGATCTACTGAGTACGCCGTAGCCAAGGTTCTACGGCTCCAAGCACCAATCGTACAGGGTTCTATGGTAGGATCCCCTCATGCCTCGCACAGCGCAGCCGTTATATAGGTCTGTGCAAACGAAACCCCCCGTCTGCCATGCGGTTGGCATCTAAAAGGGTTGATCTTCTTCCGTGTGCACTGATATGTAACTAACGACTCTTGCTCTCCCGTCGTGAGTCTCGACCCTCGAGTCCTATGCAGACATCCTGTACAGAGAAAGGAGTCGTTATTGTACAAATACGAGATACAAGGCCCTCTTCAACGTTTGCCATGTCCCACCAGGGAGGGTATCACTACCATGCAGCTCGATGAGGAAAGCGGAACGCTTTCCCCTCTTCCTGAGGTCCTATCCCATGGTTTGGTGGCTGTCTCGTTCTTCGCCTTCCTCTCCTTCTTCTGTTCGACGTCGCTCCTTTTCTATCTGACATGGCGGATGATATCATGGAAGCGGAAATCTGGAAGCGGAGTACAGATGAACCAGTTCCTGTTCCTCGTCTACAATCTCTTGTTCGCCGACATCCAGCAATCAATCGCTTTCCTGCTCAACGCCAGCGCCTTGAGCAAGCATGCCATCGTGGTGGAATCCCCTACTTGTTTCGCCCAAGGCTGGTTTGTCTCCACCGGTGACCTCTCAAGCAGCGTGTTCATCTGCGCAATCGCTATCCACACTTTTATGAGCGTGGTGAAGGAATATAGGCTCCCGGAGGGCCTCTTCTACGGGTGGATCGGCAGTCTCTGGGCATTCATATACCTCATGGCGATACTCGGGCCTGCAATGCACGGCCGCGACTTTTATGTCCGCGCCAGCGCCTGGGTAAGATTACATTCCCACCACTTTCGAGACTATTCAGCTGACCTTCTGCAGTGCTGGATCAATGATGCCTATCTAAAAGAGCGTCTCTGGCTGCACTACTTCTGGATCTTCATCTGCATCGTCAGCACCCTGCTCATCTACGCTGTCATCTTCATCACACTCCGCGCGCGCGCCCACACATCGAAACTCGGCACCTCCATCCACCGGGCGACGCCGATGATGGTCATGTACCCGCTGATCTATGTGGTTTGCACGATGCCCCTAGCTGCGGGACGAGTGTATGCGCTGGCAGGCCACACCGTCACGCTGAGATACTTCTGCGTGGCCGGGGCGATGATTGCGTGCAACGGATGGTTGGATGTGCTCCTGTACGCGGGGACGCGGGCGAGTATCGTGTTCAGCGAGGAGCCGCCGAGTGAAGAGACGGGCCTGGAGACATTTGCGTTCCTGGGGAAGGGGCACGGGATGGGGACGGTAACGACGATTGAGGCGGGGGGATCGACGGGGCGGCGGCTGGGGTTGCGGGGACGGTCCCGGGAGTCAGACAGCGTCGAGCAGCTGTACGGGCTGGATCAGATCGAGATCAAGGGCGAGGTCTCGGTCAAGGTGGATGTGAAGGAGTCCCACGGGCTCGTGGCGGAACATGGGGCGAGTCGGAGCTGGGATGCGACCACGGGGCAGAGTAGGTTGCAGGAGGTGTAGAGTAGAGCTGTAAATATACCTAGCGGGAGTAGAGTACGGGGTAAGTAGAAGCGGGATTTGGGAGCGGGATGGCGCTCAGACTACACGGGGCATGTAGATTATAAGACAAGACAAGATTGATATCCCCAAGATCGATATCCCCAACCATCAAAGTACTGTAATCCTACCTAGGGAGTAGGTGTATATATTGATCCTCGGAAACCCCTTACCCGACCCGCTTCTGTCCCCAGGAGCCGAGCCGAACCTTGTCGGGTAAATAAAGTGACAGCCACACGCCGAATTATCACCGCAGGCGGGCTTTGGAGGACTCGGGCCATGAGCTCATTCTTACGGAATAAAAACTGCAGGGGACGCATCTGGATCTGGATGATTTCTAATATGCGTCATGTATATGGCGTGTTTATATGTCTATATACGGTATATATAGCATATCCCGATTACCTTCGACCGTGTGGCCACGGGGAATGCCTCTCTGATAGAAAACCAAGGAAGACGAGGGAAAAGCAATAATCAGGACACGGCCAGACACGAAGAGCCGGGCACGTGCAGGGCCAAGTGTGGGGTAAAGGGCAACGGAGAAAGCAGATCCTTGGGACGCTTAACCTGTTCGGGGAAGGCTCACCAAGCAGCCGACTGGCCAATCATGATCAGTCTTTTAAAGAGAAATGCATCGCTCTGCGGCCTCCTATTGGCCGCGACATGTTGTTGCCCCGCTCTGTGATTTTTCGTCTCCGTTCCCACCAGACACCGATCCCGCGGTCTTCGTCGACTACATATCTCGACGTCTCTCCCTCTCCCTCTCCTCTCCAACACCATTGCTCAATCCCTCTGGTTACAATCCAATCCTCCATCTCCCATCAATAACCTCAAAACCGCCCCCTCTCCTCCTTTGCTCGCAGCCGCAGCCATGGACGCAGTACTTCGTCAATCGAAGTCCATGTGTCCCTTCTTGAAGAAGACCTCGCCGGCCACTCTTCGATCCCTTTCTACCTCCACCCGCCAGTCCTCGCCCGGCGGTGGCAGCATGTCTAACCTGCAGACCATTGCTCGTCGCTGCCCTGTCATGGGCAAGGCGCTCGCCATCCAGACCGCCAAGTCCAGCAAGCTGGGTCTCGGTGGCGTGGCGGCCATTGGGGCCATGAGGGCATTCTCTGGCAAGGTGGGAAAGGCGAAGCTTCACACCACTCGTTCTCAGGAGGCGCGAGCTCTCGAGGACACCATCTTCGGTCGCGACAAAGGTACGTCCTATTTCGTTCGGTCATAGAACTCATCGCGCTGACCCTGTCGCAGTCCCCTATCCGCAGCCTGCGCAACCCACGCGCGCTGCAACCCGCGCGACGCCCAAGTTCGACTACGAGGGATTCTACGATGCCGAGTTGGACAAGAAGCACAAGGACAAGTCGTACCGCTACTTCAACAACATCAATCGCCTCGCCAAGGAGTTCCCGCGCGCTCACATGTCCAACAAGGATGATCGAGTGACGGTGTGGTGCTCTAATGACTACCTCGGCATGGGGCGTAACCCACACGTCTTGAAGACGATGCACGATACGCTCGATGAATACGGTGCGGGTGCGGGTGGTACCCGGAACATATCTGGGCACAATAAGCATGCCGTTTCACTTGAAGCAGCAATTGCGAAACTGCACGGGAAGGAAGCAGCTCTAGTATTTTCGTCTTGCTATGTGGCCAACGATGCCACGCTCGCAACTCTGGGTTCGAAGATGCCCAATTGCGTAATTCTCTCCGACTCCCTCAATCATGCGTCTATGATCCAAGGCATCCGTCATTCCGGGGCCAAGAAATTAGTTTTCAAACACAACGATCTCGCGGACTTGGAAGCCAAGCTCGCGAGCCTTCCTTCTGATGTTCCAAAGATCATCGCCTTCGAATCCGTCTACAGCATGTGTGGCAGTATTGGGCCTATCGAAGGAATCTGTGACCTGGCCGAGAAATACGGCGCGCTTACTTTCCTCGATGAAGTCCACGCTGTAGGCATGTATGGACCACACGGCGCTGGTGTAGCTGAGCACCTCGATTACGAAGCTCATGCTGCAGGGCGCCCGAAGGGTACGATTATGGACCGTATCGATATCATCACTGCGACTCTAGGAAAGGCCTATGGTTGCGTCGGCGGCTACATCGCCGGCTCAGCAAAGATGGTCGACACAATCCGCTCCCTGGCACCAGGCTTCATCTTCACTACTTCCCTGCCACCGGCCACCATGGCTGGTGCCCGGGCCGCTATTGAGTACCAGATGGAATACGGCGGCGACCGCCGCCTCCAACAACTGCACACGCGCGCAGTGAAAGATGCTCTCACCGAACGAGACATCCCCGTCATCCCCAATCCCAGCCACATCATTCCCGTCCTCGTAGGCAACGCCGAGCTAGCCAAGAAAGCCAGCGACCTCCTCCTCGAGAAACACGACATCTACGTGCAGAGCATCAACTACCCAACGGTGCCGGTCGGCCAGGAACGGCTCCGCATCACGCCGACGCCAGGCCACACGCGTGAGCTGCGCGAGCACCTAGTCGAGGCCGTCGACCAGGTCTTCACGGAGCTGGGCATCAAGCGCACGTCGGCGTGGGCCGCCGAGGGCGGCTTCATCGGCGTCGGCGAGGCGTCCCCTGACCCAGCCATGGCGGAGCCGCTGTGGACGGACCAGCAACTCGGTCTGGACAAGGACGTCGTGGCGCAGATCAAGGACGCTCAGCCGGTAGGCGTCATGGAGGCGCTGCTCGCGCGCGAGCAAGCCCAAGCCGAGACGCTCAAGGCTGCGGCCTAGTCGTGCCTCTCTGTCGACATCTCTCTTTCTTTCTTTCTCCCTCCCTCCCTCTGGAGGAGCGGAAGGAAGGAAGGAAGGAAGGAAGGGATGATGATGATGATGTATGTCCTGCAGACGAGAGAGGAAATCAGGAAAGAAGGGAGGAAGGAGGCTCATCGGACCCAAAACCACGATCTTTGGAGCGGACAGACGGATATATATTTATATATATATGATTTATTGAAATTATTGATTGATGATGAAAACAAGTACGTTGTTGTACATCTATCTATGTAGCTATGCTGCTAGCTAGCTACTGTTTACATAGCTTGAAAATTCAACGTACTTCTTTTTCTTCTTCTATCTCATTCTATGATACCTGCCTGTAGTATGATGTGAATAAAGTAAGGTAAGAGATGTGAGAGATAGTGAGTGAGAGTGACAAGTCAAACCTTCCATTCCATTCCATTCCATTCCTATCCATTCCTATCCTTCCTAATCCACGAAAGTCAAACTTTGTTTTTTTCATACCGTGATCCAATTGTTTGTTTATTCAGATTCATATGCACTGCGCTGTCTTTTCGTTCTATCCATCCATCCATCCATGCATCTATCCATTCGTTCTATTGCATTGCAATGCAGTGCAAGTCATTCATGTATGCCATCCCATGCCATCCCATGCTTATCCGAAACCCCCAAGTCGAAAGATAGAACAAGAAGAAGAGTCAAAAAGTAACAAGTAGAAAAACCACTACCCCATCATAAAAGAGCCAGCCAGCCAGTCGTGGAATTGTACAACGCCAATCATCACCTGATCCCCCTCCCTTCCTTGCTTCGTTCGTTCCTTTCTTTTCTTGATAAACCAACTAAACCAGTCGGTTTTCGGGAGCTGTGGTTTTATGTACTGTATATACCGTATGTAATGTATCGTATGTTATGTTTGGATTTCCCAATCCCTATTCATTCCTAAAAGGGATGGATGCTTAGCGACCTCGAACGCCCGAGCATAAATCCAGCGCCATCTCGACGGCGCCCTCGAGATGGCCCACGCGCTCCTTCAAGCCTTGGTTCTCTGCACGCAGCAACCCGACCGCATCCCACGCCACGCTCGCGTCGCGCCCGCCGCAGTTTGGACAGCCGCTGTCGTCAACGGACCCTGCACGGGCATGCGGGTGCGCGATGCGGTCCGCGGCTGCTTGGGACGGAGTGAGTTTGCGGAAGGAGGAGGAGGGGGACTGCTGGAAGGGGAGGAAGTCGTCAGCGGATTCGGAGCTGGCGACGGTGAGGGTAGGGCTGCGGCTGCGCGAAAAGACGGACGAGGCGGCGTCGGTGTCGTGGTCGCTCTCCTCAGAGAAGTCGCTAGAACTGGTGCCGGAGCTGGTGCTCTGGCCGCGGCGGCGTGATGAGGCTGTGCTGATGCCGAGATCTTCGGCATCGGAGAGGCTGCGCTCGCGCTGGGCTTTGATATTGGCGATGGATTTCTCGCGGGCGTCGCGCTCTTCGGCGCGGGCTTGCTTCTCCCGGGCCAGTTGTTCCAGGAGGTCTTGCATCGTGCGATCTTGCTCCGCAACTTTGTTGCTCATTTCGATGAGCTGTGCTCTTAGGCATTGGGCTCTCGTTTCCGCTTCTTCCAGCTCTTCCTTTTGCGCTTCCTTCTCGGCGCTGAGCTCGTGGAGTGAGAGAGTGCGTAACTTGTATGCCGTCTGCATTCGGAGCAGGAGACCCTCGGCGTTCATCAACAAGTTCTTGAAGGCCGCTGGTGAGAAGGGGTCTTGGGCGGAGGCAGACGAAGAAGGGAAGAGCGCAGCGCCGATGTCTAATGTGAGGAACTCGTCCTTATCCACCATGCTCGTGGGTAATTGTATGGTCTGTTTGGTTGGGGATTTCTGGCCCGAGAAGAAATTGAATCGGCTTGTTGCCGTTGAGCTAGCGCGTTGCTTGGTCGTTGTGCTGCTACGGCTCCTATTGGCGTCGGGCTGCGAGGGAGCTTGTCCGTTCGCACTATTTTGCTCGGGTGATACTCCCTTCGATGGCATCTTCGGCGGTGGAGAGAGACTCTCTTGCTCCGTGATGAGTCCCACAGGCACCGGCGTGCTGGAGCCCGAGAACCAGGAACTCAGTCCTCCTCCCTTCTGCTTCTCCTCACCACGGTTGACCCCGTCGCGGTCTCCTGTGAGCGTAGGCATGAATGGTTCGTCGAGTAGGGGCTGGGTATTCTCCTTCGTGGGACGCTTGTTTGGACGTACTGAATTGCTGCGAGTTGGCATGCGGAAGGGTAGAAATGATGTGAAGGTGCGCTGAGGAGGGTCGGGTTGTGGAGGTTGATAAACGTCCTCGTCTTCGGACGACAACGAAACTGATCGAAGGAAGGGCGTCGAAGCAAGTGCGACAGGCTCTGGAGGTTGGAGGAAGGTCGATCCTCGCTTTCCTTTGTTCTCGAGGGAGAAGGTTCCTAGGTTGTCTCCGAACTCAGTATCACAGTAGTAGTCCTCCGCCCAGACCGCACTCGTGTCTCTGCTGGTTGCTACCGAGGGCGTTGCGAACGACGAGCGGGCCCTGCGATGGGCTGAAGGTTTCGGCAGCAGGTTGCTGGTGGTGAATGATGATGAAGATGAAGGTGTAGGTGACGATGGCATGCTTATTTCTTCAGGGCAGATGATATTCTCCGCCAGGGTCGCCATGTTTCTGCGTTCTCTGTACTGGGGGTCAGACCGCCGTACAGTGCAAGGAAGAAAACAACTGGGGGGTGTCGCACCACGTCGCAACGAGAGATACAGGGACAAAGAGCGGAGTTCCGACTTTCCAGTCACCACCAGGGGTGCGAAAGATGGGATGGGAAGGGAAACGGGATTCCCGACTCTTGATGAGCGAAGAAGTGAACAAGTGAAGATATACTCTTCCACCTCTGCTCCGTCTTGTTGCTCTTCCCCTAGATGCGGGGATTGCCGCTTATCGATAAAAACCGTTGGTGTAAACAAAGACGGAATTCGTCTCCCGCGCGTGTCGTGCCGTGCCGTTCAGTAGCACCACGAACCTCGAGTGATGGATGAATCGATCAAGTTGTCAGATCAGATAAATTGATCTCTTGCATTCATTCCACAGGTACGGTATTGTTCAAGAGCAGAGATCAGAGCACACCCCAAGCGTTCGTTGATTTCTTATTACTCTCTCCCCAGTTCGCCGGAATTTTGGAGGCTGGCGATCCATCGCCCTGCAAACTCTGCAACGAGGCTGGGACTTGCATCGCGCCGCTCCACTCTCAGCCTTCCTGGCCAAAAGGTGTGCTCAATGATCATAGACTCATAGGCTTATCTGCTTGGCCATAGTGGAACTGCAGGCCTCTCATCCACTGGGCCTATGCATCAGACATCTTGGGGCTGGGTGTCTCCAGCTTTCACCTGTCAAGCCTTGAACGGCGCACACAGTGTTGACTTCAGTGTACCTTATTATTGGACGAGCAACCAACCTCCGACACCCAGTTTGTCTAGGCACAGCAGATAGGTTCAGTATGCATCATACCATGGTATCTTCAAGGTCATGATTCATATGTTGGGTTTTGGTGCTTGAATACAATGATGGACCCGAATACATGCGATCTCGTGGGGTACAGCCGCTCTTGCAGAATATTCTATGTGAGCAGCTTGAACTCTATGGCTGGGGCTTCGCTCGACACGAGTCAATATTCAACGAACTACATGCGCATTTGTAGCGAAATGGTTCCTGATATGCAATAGAAGGGTGTTCGCCAAGTCACACGTGCTATCATGGACCCCCGACCCACCTGGGCAACCTCTGAGAACATGAGGAACAGGAAGTCGAGAAATAATCGTCGATCTTTGGGCCTCTCTCACGATTAAGATTTCTTCATCTTGAGGTCTTTCAATTTGTCCCTTCGAGCCCTGTCATTTTGAAACATGATTCGCAATAACAAAAGGGTTAGAGTGGAGCAATTTCGAAACAGCAAAGAAAGGACAGGATGAAATCGTGGATCGTGAACCCGGTCGGCAGAGAGAAGATTGCCATGCCGTTGGAATAATCAGCCTTGCTTCGATCCGATCAGAGAGCCACTTCTTCCAACACCGACTCAGCCTCTTCCACAGTTCTTGTCCCAACCACCTCAGCCGCTCAGCGACATCAGTAAACGAACTCCTCGCTTGTCGCCCCACCAATGCCCCTACTGAGTAGGTAGGGTCCTACCAACAGCCGCAGGGTCTTTTGTGAGCTGAGAGCCTGAAAGTCTACTTACCCATAACTCCCTGCCGAAGTGTCGGGCTAGAAATGTCGGTTCGCGTCAAGGCGGGCGCGAGTCAGCCTCCAGCGTTGAGGAGGCAGGGCCACTACTTTGGAATGCATGAGGACCAAGAAATGGACGATGGAGTGTTTATCGACGGCTTGGAAGAAGCGTGATAAGGAACACTTATCTTCAAATCAGCGAAACAGATGTGAAAGTGCCCCTCACTAATGACTTCAAGTTCACCAACCCCCTCTCCTATCTCTACGATCTGGGCCCTGAACATTGAAAATCGTGGCCGTATCTACCTGGACTTCTAGAGTGATGGCAAGGGCCGATACTGGCTGACTCCCATTCTTCCAGTCCGTTCAAGAGGAATCCACAGAAAATATCGTTGTCCACGAATACAAAATGTCAACCAACCCGCAAATGAACCCCCCCCCCCCCTTCTCTTTTTCCAAAAAAGCAAGGCAGTATTGAGCGCCTTGAAGGCAAGGGCAACAATGCGGTTTAAAATAGGACAGTATAGGAATTTGGATGCGTAGACCTAGAATCAAGTAGTAGATTGAGATGAGAGATACGTTAGGATATGATATGACATAAAATACCTGATGCATATCAAACAGGAATTGAGAACGATGGAAGCAGACTTAGAGTCCCTCGCTCAGCCTAAGTCATAGATCCTCCTTTCCTATCATCCTATATCAAATGTCAACTCTGTTCCGTCTAAGCAAAGAGATGGTATATGTCTTCTAGACCATAGTAAACCATGCTCTGCGACCAAGTCTCGAGAAACCAGCCTTCTCAATTGAAAAGGAGGTGGCAAGCAATGACCCTCAGATTAAGCGAGCGAATGAGAGGCCTTCTATCTTAAGATAGTGTGTCGGCCGGCTGTCAAAGCAATTGCCGATGGCTCCCCGACGTGGTCTGTGCGACACCCACAGAGTTGTCCTGTGTCGATTATTATTATCCTCGGGAATGTCTTGACACCCTCCGAGGTTGCGCCCGAGTGCGATGTGCAACAAAAGAAGTGGCAGAAGCTCTCGACTCATCACATGATCATCCAAGCTGTTCCATCGGTGCTCCTCTTGGAGTTCAGCGTCAATGGCAGATTCTGTTTAGAGGTAGAAATTGTCACCTTTTGTTGGAGCAGATATATACCTATTATTGGGGCTGTAACTTGTACAAAATGCGTTAGATGGAAGCATATCACATGACCTTCCAGGATTCAGAAAGTTTTGTTGCACGTCGCAAAAGGGCAACTTGGCCGTCACTCGGGACAGATGAGCTCTGATGACTAAGGCAAGGTAAGGCCGCATGCGTCCAACATCATCTAGATCATCGAGGCAGACGACCTCCTTTCGCATCGATCATCAGCCATTGTTATCTACCTACCTACCTACTACCTTTTACCTGCCTCACCTGCATTCTTGAATAACACTCTGATCCGGCATACTCTCTTCCGAGTTTTATTTAAATAATCGAAGTCTTTGTTTCTGAGTCTTTCTTTATCCTGAGCATCGACCGTACTGCACGCGATCCTTGCCTTATAATGACCGTGCTGTCTGTTCAAAGCTCAAATCTGTTTCTTACAGGTGACTCGAGCCTGCAAAATACAATACGGCCTCTTAGTCACAATACTGAAAGAACCTCGTCATTCAATGTCTCGGCAAGTGGCTTTGGGACCTGACGACCCTCCAGATAACGAGGATCCAACACCAAGCGGCAACTTTATCGAAAATCTCAAGAATCGTTTTATGGAGAAATCCAAGTCAATTCTTGGACTGTGGCCCAAGATACCAAAAGGTCTCAACCATGCGGAGAGAGATATCTACGACCGACTCCTAAAAACCCTCAAGAATCGAGTTGCCAGTGGTCAAAAGCCCCCGCGCCTCGCTGTCATAACTGATCTTGCAAAGGATTATGACGACCTTATGGCTATGGTCTTGTTAGGGGAGCTACACCGCCTAGGACTTGTGGAGCTCGAGGCTTTTGTTGCGAACTTAATGCCCGCACAACAAAGGGCTCGATTCGGACGAGGCGCCTTGGATTTGTTAGACCTCCAAAAGACGCCAATAGCTGTTGGTTCCGCAGGTTCGGAAAGACAGCACAAGGTTAATGAATACGAATTCAAGCACTGTAGCTTCATGGCGCCGTGTACGACCACTTTTGAGAAAGGGGAAGATCTTCTTCTCCAGATTCTTGGAAAAGCCGCAGAGGAAGAGCGGAAACTGACTTTAGTGCTTCTGTCTTCTCTTATGGATATCTCAGAATTTACAAACGAGCACCCAGAATTAGTAAGGAAAGCTATAAACAGGGTTTCAGTACAAGGAGGAATGTTCTTCGATGGCGAAGGAGTCTTGAAAGCGGACAATACTGCAACGAACAACAACTTTGCTCTAGATCACGCTATGGCCTTTACTAAATACATCCAAGACGAAAATATCCCTTCTATGGTCTACACCAAAGTTGCTGCATTTGCAACCAAGATATACTCCGAATTCTTTGTAGAGTTAGCAGCCACAGGCCACCCGCTCGGGATCCACCTCCGGAAGACCCAGCTAGCACAGGATATCAAATTCTACTCCGATACCATCGATGAGAAGACAAGATTCCGTCCCTTCATGACGCCCAAGTGGTTCCTAACTAACAAATCGACCTGGTTCACAGAGGGCCACTCCGAAGACCCGGACATCGAACCCTACCCCACACCGGAGCAGGTTGTACCGTACCTAACCGTCGTCGTCGCATACGATGCTCTGGCTGCCCTCGGCGCTGCTGGCGAGGACGCCCTAGCGGATCTGGGAGCACTGAAGCCTGCGTGCAGCAGTGATGTTCATCGCATTGTGGGAGTGGGACCGTCGGCGAATACGCCGGGTAAGGTGGAGGACCCAGGAGTGTTTGGTGAGCAGATGGCGACTGCGATCAAAGCGTTGGTGAAAGGATCATTGTTGGCTTCGATGCAGGGGCTTAATTGATATATAGTACAATGATTGAATCCTCCGAGCATCTTCTAGCTGGCAATAGACACTTCATGCGAGCGGGCCGTATCCTTGATCCAATTTCTTGCCACAAGTATATGCCATGTCTCCGAATTCTATTGTCCCTTCGAAAGAAATACAATCCGCTGGTCGACACTTGATTGGATAGAAGCAGGATGCGTTATCTGATGAATGAATGACCTTTTCAGAGCTGCTTAGCGGAGCTTAGGATTCAAGAAATGATTTAGATCTTCAGTAACTTTGGGTGGCTCCTGGTGTATGTGCAGTAGTGGAATTGATGAAATGATAGGTCGATGATCTAGGAGCATCAAGAAAACTGCCCATTGGTGTAGAGCGTGCGTGGCACCAGAATCATCGACGACTTGAAGATATATCAGGGTGGGGGTTGCAAGTTTTGAAATGGAGAAGCCAGAGCACCTGCCAGCCAACGTCTCTTGAGTTGCAGAATCCAAAGCGGAGAAAATACTCATCAACATCAGAAGTTCGAAAAAAGGTAGCAATCCTGATTAAATACGCTCACGATTACTGTACTTACACATCGTATAGGTTAATCGTACATTTATACAAGAAATGAGGCGAAACCCCTCTCGTGGCATTCATGCCCCTGGAAATGGTTCGGGCGAGACAGGAACGGGACCAATCAGATAGCGCAATTCAAACAACAACGTCCTCCGTCCTATCTACATCCCAACCCTCTCTCCCTCAGCGCGGCGGCCCGTCGATATCTGTGCAAACTTCAAAGGCACAGCGGATGCATATATCCCCCATTTATCACGTCTGGTCTCCCTACATATCTCTCGCGGGGAGCGCCTAAATTACAATGTGCGATATGAGATGTGCGATGGACGCGCCCTTGCCCGTATACAGAAGGTCCGTGGAGCTTCTCGAGCCAGGGCCGGCCAGATACGAAGAGCACGAATAAAAGCACGAATATCGTCCTACAGAGCACAATGCGGGCCGCCTGCTCCAGACTTGGCGGGAGAGCGGGAGACGGGGAATCGAATTCATATAAAGAGAGATGTTGTCGCTCTCCCCGCCTGGCCCAGGTAGGGCTTTTGGCTTTGGCTTTTGCGTTCTTCTCCCTAGGTAGACAGCCCGGAATCGAAGAATCAGAAGTACCGTTGCGGCAATGAAAGGCTCCCTCGCCATCCTCGCCTTCGCCGCCCTGGCAGCGGCTGATTGCAATGCCGACAACTGTCTGCGGGCCATGAGGGCGACGCAGATCCCCGGCCGTCTCGAAGCCGCCCAGTCGTTCTGCGCGACCTTCACGCAGAACATTGTTGCTGCTACTGCCATCCCGTCGTATGCGGCCCAGGCATGCGTCTCGAACCAGGTCGGCAGCCCTTCGGTGCGGATCTCCAGTGCGTGCAGCTGTATTGCGGCACCAACAGCGACGCCTACATCGACGTCGACGCCAACATCGGCCACTGGAGCGTGTGCCTCTGTGAGCGCATCCTGGGCAGCTCAGATCGCCGTCTCGCCTTCTGGTATGGCTCGAGATCCCGCTTGCACGAAAGATGCTGATTGATATGTTTGCAGCAACCCCCACCGTAGCCGCATCCCTGGCCTACGATTGTTTGAATTCCGTGCCCCTGAACTCAGATGCTGCGCTTGAGCTCGTGGATGCCATCGCGCCTTATCTCGAGTTCCAAAGCGGTATGTGTTCCCCTGATGATCACCTGACATCGAATGTTCATGCTCATCCCATGTGCTAGATAGTGCCTTCCTGAAGGACCCGCCCCCAACTTACTTCTACCCGCCCTTTGACATTTTTGCAAAGCTTGCCTCGGTCAAGGCGAACCTCCAGAACAATTCCTATGCCAATGAATACGAGTTCCAGGCAGACCTTTACCAGGTTTTTGCTCCGGCGCATGATGGACACTACATCATGTACCCTGATCTCCTCACTAGGGCTTTTGATTGGGGAAGACAGAGGGCTCTGGTTTCTATTAGCAGTGACGGGGTAGAGATTCCTCAGATCTATCTTTATGGTGAGTTCCTCTTTCCCGCAAAGCAGACCAATCGCCAACTCGTCTGCAGAGGATGTTACTTCATCTCCGTCAACCGCCTCCGTTGTCAAGTTGATCAACGGAATTGATGCCTCAACCTATGTTGCTGATTGGGCGTACACCGCGTCTTTCAACCAAGATGCAGATGCGGCCTACAACACCATGTTCTTCGAAAAAGCTTTCGAGGCAGGTGGCACTGGAAACGGGTACTTTTATATCAACGGTCGTGTCAGATATATGTAAGTCCTCGTGCCGGTTTTGAATGGGGATGATTGGATGCTGAATTTTCTAGATACCCTGGGCCAAACACCACCTTTACTTTCGAGAATGGAACGTTCCTTGACCTCGAAAACATTGCTTATGTAAAGGGCAACTTTTCAAGCGTCACGGATGGCTCATCATTTTACGAGGTCTTCTGTAACCCCAATGGAGAAGCAGCTTCAGCGCAGGGTCAGACAGCAGCGGAGGATGTTGTCATTGCCCCGGGCTACCCTGCTCCTGTTATCACGACCAATGATTCCATTGTTTCCGGCTACTATCTGGATGGCGAAGGATTTGAAGACGTTGCGGTGATTAGTCTTTTGGCATTCGAGTCAGAATCCCCGCTAGAATTCCAAACGGTGGCCCAAAACTTCTTTGCTGATGCCGTTGCCGCGGGCAAGAAGAAGCTTGTTATCGATCTCAGTGCCAATGGAGGTGGATATATTCTGCAGGGCTACGACCTGTTCAGGCAGCTATTTCCCCACATTATCCAAGAGGACTACACCCGATTCAGGGAGAATGAGTATTTCTTGGATATCGCCCAAGTCATATCGGATGCCATTCCAGCGGATTACAATCCAGAAACTGCCTCCAATGAACTCATCAACGACTACGAGACTTTCTTCAACTACAGATACGACTACAACTCCACCGAACAGCCTTTCGAAACCTTTGACGCCAAGTTCGCTCCTCACGTCTACAAAGGTGATTCATTCACGAACCTAGTTCGATGGAACTTCAACGACCCTCTCACAACCGTCAACACAACCTACGGCTTTGGCACCGAGGTCACTGGATACGGCAGCAGAAGCAACTTCACGCAACCCTTTGCCGCCGAAGATATCATCATGCTGTACGACGGCTACTGCGCCTCGACCTGCACCATTTTCAGCGAATTCATGCGTCTCCAGGGCGGCGTGAAATCGATCGCCATGGGCGGCCGGCCGAACACCAACCCCATCCAAGGCGTCGGCGGCATCAAGGGCGCGCAGATCTTCGGCTTCGGTGATTTCCAGTACTACGCGCAGCTAGCCATCAGCCAGACAACCGACGCCGACAAAATCTCCACCCTCAACCAGCTGTCCCTCCTCCCGGTGTACCGCAGCACCAGCACGGGCATCAACCTGAGAGACAACATCCTGCCCGGCAACGTCAACGATGGCGTCCCCGCGCAGTACGTCGTCGAGGAAGCCGACTGCAGATTGTTCTACACCCTCGACATGGTGAACGATGTCCGCGCCCTGTGGAAAGCGGCCGCGAACGCGGCCTGGAATGGCGGCAAGTGCGTCGCGGGCGCGGGCCTCGCCAAGCGGGACGAACCCAAGAGAGCAGCAGCGAGGAAGATGCGCCGGGATGTGGATATCAAGCGTGACCTGGTCCGGAGGACCGAGGCGTTCAAACGTATGGAGTTGGAGAAGGCCGTGGATCCTTTGTTCCGAGCGAAATATGGTAGGAAGGCTATTTAGATACAAAGTGAGAAAGCCTCAGGGGAAACGAAATGATACATCTCTCAATAAGTAATGGTTTTTTGATAGATGGAATTCAAGAATCATCACTTTGCGGTTTTCGTGCTGTGTCTTCTGAAGTCACAACTCACCTCGGAGTGCCATGTATGTATGAGTCTTTATCACATGAGCTGCATGATTGACAACTAGTTATGGATCTTGCACTTCGCGAGGAAATGTTGGATAAAATCTTGAAATATGGGTATAATACGATACGTTATGATATGATACGGTATACGAAATAAAAGAAATAAGAATGAAGCATCCCGACTCTCCCCCCCCCATCTCGCGCCAACTTTCCTTGGTATCTATCCTTCTTTGGTATCAATACTTATTTTACAACCATCTAGAAACATTTCCCCAAACTCCCCAAAACCAAATAAACCCCAAAAAAGATAAAGACAAAAAAGATAAGGATATAAAAAGGAAGAAAGAAAAAAGAAAAGAATCACCGACTCGCCAACTCAACACGAGGATGACATAACGAGCTTGGTAATTCTTTAGGCGCATCCTCCCCAGAAGCCGGCTTCTCATAGATAAAAGTGCCGTCCTGCGAGATGAGGCCGTTATCATGATAGCGCAGGGGCGGCTGCTGCTGTTGTGAAATTCCAGGGTATTGCGAGGCGGAGATAATAGGGTCAGCTGGTGGGGGGTCGGTAGGCTTTTGGGGGTGAGTGGAGGGGGGAGAGGATGAGGAGTGGGAAGGATGGCGGCGACGGCGACGGCGGAAGAGGAAGATGAGGAGGTAGAGGAGGAGGAGAGAGGCGTTGATGGAGCCGATGATGATGCCGGCTTTGGCGCCGGAGGAGGGAGAGGTGTGGGCGTGGGAGATGGGGGAGGAGGTGGAGGTTGAAGATGCGAGGGAGTGGGTGGGCGTCGAGGTGGGATCTGGAGAGAGATTTATGATGGGTAACGTCGTAGAGGAGGTACTACTGGTGGGTGTTGAGGAGAGGCTTGATGTCGTAGTCGCTATGTTTGCTGGGAAAGAAAAGAAAGATACTGCATCAGCGAACGAAGGCCATGTGGGAAGATTGGAAGATTGGGGTGCCCTAGGTAACTAACACAGTGCAGTGACGCCAATCGCACAATAGCTCTGATAGACCTCTAACGCAGTACTGACGTCCGCAGCCGTTCCATTACACGCGCTGGAGACGGCGGTTGCGATCTTGTGGTTGAAGATCGAGGAGCTGGCCGTGCAGAAGCAGGTGTAGGATGTGGTCGCGCCGTGGTCGCCGCAGCCGTCATACATATCGCGGACGATACTGCTAACGGGGGCTTCGGCGCAGCTGGCCATCTGGGAATACAGAGGGACCTCATTGATGTAGATCGGGGTGGCCTGGGAGAGGACCTTTGTGAGGAATGGAAGGAGAAGGAGGAGAGGTCTAGTGGGCGCCATTCTTTGAACTCGATTCCTGAGCGCGCGGGGGGAATTCAATTAACAAGACATTCGCTCTTCTACTGAGGATCCTTTCTGAGTAGCAGATGAAGGAAACGAGTGAGGCTCGAGAGAGACTTGATAGAAGAGATGGAGGCGTATGGGATGAAGAAGATACTGAAGAGTATATGCGGGACCCTCCCCCGCCCCCATAGGGGCTGAGGGATGCTTGACTTCAGCCGTCGAATAATAGGCCAAGAATACGAGAGACAGGTCGAAAATGCCTGGTAATTGGTTCTGTTCGTCTGTGACACAGGAACAGGGCGACTGTGGTACTGTAGCAATGTGGCACAATCCACGCGAAACACCACTTGGTGTGTAGCATACTAGCAGGTGAAAGAGGCTTCTCCTTCTCCTGAGCAAGTCAATGGCAACTTGGAGTTAAAGGGGCGATCATGATCAGAGTTGATCGTTGAGGGCTGATAGACGACAGATAAGGTAGTTGTGAGGTAGATCATATATGTAAATTGCGGCTGATGAGGCTTGGAATTGGAGAAAGGGCCACGGTGCGAACCGCAATTCCGGTTCTTTGAGAAGATGGGGAGAGGAGGAGCGAACTTCAGACACGGAGTAAGAGGAGCGGGGTGGCTGTGCGCCGTGCACCTGTTGACCCTTTGGAGCCTTTAGAATCCCCCAAGGCTCAATGAACATGCAAAGAAGGCAACTCTAATATCAGAAAGCCAGTTCTAGAATCCAAAACTGGCTTCATAATTCCATTTGCCCGATCATGAAACTTATCCGCCACGAGAATATACCCTGCACTAATGCGCTACTGCTTCACCAAGATTTCACATATTGGAATGTATAACATCGGTACCAAATCAATCCGAGACAAGTGCAATTCTTTTATTTTATAGACAAAACCTACGGCATACCTGGACGCCATCCTGACTAGTTACACCAGTAAAGCAAGAACCATCCGTATCCTGACACGAGAAGAAGTACGCAATGCAGCATGAAGGCAGATAGGCATCAGGTCATATGATGCCAGGAGTGTGATGAGAGACTGAAATGGGATCAAGAGACAGTGCAACCTCTATGTCTGGGCTCTGATGTATCGGCCAGCAACTATACAGTGGTCACGTTCGAATGGCTCTGTGTATTGGAGTTAGCGAGATCAATATAAGACGCGGAAAGGGGAGCGTACCAAGAGTCAGCTGCTCCAGAGGCTTAATTCTCTCCTCTCTCATCTTCTGCACTTCTCTTGCAAACACAGCCTCGGGGGCCGCAGTACTATCAATACAGTTGGCCTTGATGGAAACAACCACTCCACCGCCAACCTTCAAGAACAGGTGAGCATTCAAGCCCACAATACGAGCCTGGTCAGGTTGCGCAACATCAGCGAAGATGACATCGACCATCGAGACCAACATTCTGTATCGGAGGGGGTGACGAGCATCTTCAATGATTGGGATGACGTTCGTGCGGTGCGTAGCCATGTTGATCAGATCTCTTCCAGAACGGTGCGAGAACTCAACGGCAAAGACTGTTCCGGTAGGCCCAACAATATCCGCGACGTGGGAAACAGATGTTCCAGACGCAGCACCGAGATACAAGACCTTTGCGCCAGGCTTGATGAAGATCTCGTCCAGACCACCCAAGACACCGGCCGCCAGCTTACTACGGAAGGGATTCCAGACTCTGTATTCGGTTTTGGTAACGTTAGGGGTGCCATCCTCGTTCTTGGTCGCAGCGT
This sequence comes from Amorphotheca resinae ATCC 22711, assembly GCF_003019875.1. Lineage (NCBI taxonomy): Eukaryota > Fungi > Ascomycota > Leotiomycetes > Helotiales > Amorphothecaceae > Amorphotheca > Amorphotheca resinae. The sequence goes on along the minus strand of NW_020194474.1, from coordinate 2,146,781 downwards.
TCTCAACGCTGATGCGCTTTTCGCCATAGACGGATTCGCCAGGTGACAGGTTCTTGGTCACCAGCATATCTTCCTTTCCACGAGCGACAAAGATACCTGGGTGACGGTGGGGTTCCTATGGGCTGTTAGGTGGCACTTGGTGAGAAAAAATCAGGGATCGACATACAATGATGGTCTTCGCACCACCCTTTGCCCCTCCTCCTCTTCCTCCGCGTGGGCCTCCACGTCCTCTTGCTCCGCCGCGTCCTCCACGTCCGCCTCTGCTATCACCTCGACCTCCTTACCCCCCGGTCAGCTACGCTTGTTCTCAGAAGTGTGTGTTGCATAACGATGACAGAAATAAACAGCGCTCGCCCAACGACAGGTTTCAATGCCACGAAGTTGAGCTCTGAAAAAAATGTGAAAACTAACCTCGTCCTCCACCTCTCGAGAAACCCCCACGTCCACCACGATCACCGCCTCTTCCACCACCTCGTCCACCGCGATCGCCGCCGCCTCGTCCGCCTCTAGGTGTGAATGCCATCTCTGCGTTCGTTCGTTGGGAAGCGATTGGGGTGCAGGGTGGGTTTTTGAGAAGATAGAGCTTGATTTCTTTTCTCGTGAAATTTTATTTTTTAGCGAGGAGTTCAGATCCCAAGCTCCAGCCACCAAATGTGGCTTAGCCTCGAGCTAACTGTATCCGCTAAGTCACGTGTAGATTGAAGAGATTGAATTGGAGAACTTCTCGCCTCGTTTGCCGGGCACCAGCGCATCCTGATCTGAACCGCATTGTCCTTTTGAAGCTATTCAGAAACTCTTCCGGCATTGCCTTTATATATTTATATTGAAGCCTGATCTTTATGAACAATCTTGGGGATTGGCCAATTTTGCAGGTGAACTCTAGCCTAGTAGCTGCGGGGAACACCCCAATTTCATTCCATCTCATCGTTGGCGGTCCCTCCCATCTGGATAGCATTTCGCCATGAAACCATTCTGGGTTTGAGTCGGTTTCGTCGCTGAAGACCATATTTGGTTGAGTCCACTACCATCTGTCTACATCTTGGGAGGGAACTCCAAACTTGAGACATCTAATGATCCCATTTTTATTCAACCTATCATTCCAATCGTGCCCATCATCCGAACTACACTGCACGGCCAGGTTCATGTTCTGTCATCTGAGGTCTCAGTACCTCTTACCAAAATTTCGGAGTCCTCATGTTTGGATGGTTGGGAACATGGTACGGAAAGCCGATGCCGATCGCCGTGGAATCCAGACTAGAATTCCCAGTTGGGATGGACCTAGATCAAGAAAAGCTGCTCCGTTGGTTTGCTTTGCTTCAGATAACATGGTGGCTTAGTTGTTGCTACAGCCGCTTTTCAAACCCCGCAGCAGTCATGGATTGGATATCAAGCCATTCAGAGGATACGCGCCTTGACCATGAGAATATTAGACATCTAGACGCCACTTTCATGGACTGTTCATAAAGCCCCTTGGTCGTTTATCTGATCTTACCATACCTATTATTCCAAGATTAGTGCTTCAAAAGATATCTCTCACCAGTTGTGTCGCGACGTTCGTGATTTTGATCCGTTGATACCATATGGGTTTCGCGTGGGTCTCGTGAAGGGTAGGGGTGAATCCGCCAAGCTTAGTGCACTGGAACGTTTTGACCCCAATTTCCCTCACCATTGGGCAAGACTAGTTTTAAGGTTATTGATCCGATGGTCTTTTGTCATCCCGAATGCTATCATAGGACGTACCAATACATATCCAAGCGCTAGGCATGCCAGAAGTCTCAATCCCAGCTCGGTTTTCATGCTACCGCCTGTTATGACAATGATGACTGGCTTTTCCACCACCATTCATGGTCTGTTCTCGACACATAGACATGCATTTGCTAAAGGCATAAGCCTAGATTATCAAATGTGATCGTTGACTGGGGCTACCATGTCCGGGGAGAGTCTAATTCGATCAAGCTTAACGTTGTGCGGTCCCAGCGTAAATTCATGGACGGATAACTCTGGATCCGAAAGGATCCCCGCAAAGCGTGCAGGTTATATATCAAGACTTGATACTCGGTTTCCCAAGGTTTTTGATCCAGCACCATTATCAAATTTCCATACGTGCCCATCTCAACTATCCATTCTTTTCACGAGCGCCCTAGTGGCCGCCACAGTCCTTATATACAAATACTATTTAATCAGTTACATCTTCAGTACACTACTTCACTATCATCATGCTTCTCAACCCTTTACTTGTCGTGGGACTTGTTTCTCTCACTGCTGCTGGTAGTAGGCATCTCAAGTCTATCTAGGTCTATAACTTACTTTTACAGCCCCCCATCTTCATTTGAGGCTCGAGAATAAGGTTGGCGCACGCGGAGTTGAGCTGGCTGAGCGAGGAATTACCTATGCTCCTCGCAAGCTACAACGGCGAAAGAACCAAGAGATCACTATCACTCAGCTCCAAGAAGAGATTTTGACCAATTCGCAAATGTCCTCGGAAGTGGAACTTGTCCAGCTTATTCAAGAAACGGTCATTGTCATCGATCAGACGAAGGAGAACAAGGACAATATCCGCAAAAATCACTTCAGAAATGTCAACAATAACGTGGTATGCTTTCTTCCTATCTTTTTCTAAGACCTCGCTAATACATTCAGAACACCATTCTTATCATCGTAACTGAAGTCATAGATCAACGCAATTCGCAAAACGTCAATACCCGCTACATGGCCCGGCAGATCCAATCCAACAGCCAATCCTCCAGGAAGGTCATGGCCATGATCCAAGAATCCCAACAGCTGATCATCGGCGGGAACGGCGCCAATTCAAACCTCAACAACGTCAGTGCAACTCCCGCTGGGGTCGCATCTGCTCAGTCAAGTGCCGCCGCGCAAGTCAACCCTAATGTTGTGACCATGGATCCCAACGCTACGCCAGAACTCAGCAATGCTACCATGCTCCTCCCAGCCGGTATTCCGCAGCCAAACTTTGGAGGCTTGCAGGCTATTCAAGATCCCGCGATCATTATCGAGCCAAATCAGCAGGTCTTTGTGGATTTCGTGAATCAACAGCAGGAGCAGGCCAGTATTATTAACATCAGTGGTTAAGGGCTTATTGGTGAGATCCTGTGGATTGGTTGGATACAGGTAATAAGTAGAAACGGAATGACAGGTTTGGGGTCCGAGCTGGAACGGTAGGATGGTACGATACCGAGTGGGAGCAGGGAGCCCGAAATCTATGAATGCCGACGGTAGACCCGCGGCTTGAGTAGAGATAGTTGGACCAAAGAGTAGTTGAGGATAGGATTAATTCAATTTACAGGATTCTTTTGCAGCCATACAGACATAAACTTCGAGAATCCAAAGTCTTGGCTAGAACGTCGATGCTTCCGGGGTGACAACGGAAATATTGAGGCTTTTCGTGTCTTGATGACATGAAATATGGGACAAAACCAGCCAAGCTTCATGGCATGGAGCATTAGCTGGAATGAGCCGGTATATAATAGCATGATATGGTCTCGAATCTCCTCCGAGGTCGACACCTAGAAGTCGGGGGAATGGCCTTACGACAGCCACCGTGATCCGAGTTTCAGAGCGCTTCAGGTCTCGTGACGACAGAACCCCAGAAAGACATTATATAATGTTGCCAAGTGTGTCGTGTGTCCTTGGGTAACATCGCCCCTTTCTTTGCGGAGTAGTCGCTTAACATGCATTGGCGGCCCTCGGTAGTTGGTGCAAGGAATGATTTAGGCACTGCTCGATTCATTGCTATAAGCCTCAGAGTTTAGCCAGCTTCGACCCCTCGCACGGCTTTACCTCTCGAAATGTATATTGATAGCGGCCGCCTCCTATCTGAAGGTAGATAAGAAGCAACCTGCAACAAGTACAGAGTCCGAGCCTTTGACAACAAAACCTGCAACGACAACAAGTGAAACATTACCAGGATGTCGAACTCCGACTTCATCCCTGCCTATCTCCCAAAAATTGAGGTCAAGGATCCGTCCCTCCTGCCCCATCATGCAGGATATCCTACGTGATGGCTACGTGATAATGCCAAATGCCTTCAGTCCAGAATCCGTGGCTCGGGCATAGTGAGAGATTGAAATCCTCTCTAAATCTCCTACAGGTAAGAGATGTTACAATATCACCATACAACATTTTTCAATCAATACCAGCAATCCGAATTATCCGATATCCTGAGACAAAGCAATTGAAGGCATCAGTCGATGGGAAGAGTGATAGCTTGTCTCCTAGAGCCCGGCCAATCAAACCTTGTACGCTGCTCCATTGCCAGGACATGTAAATTCTCCTATCTTGTAAGGCAAGACGAACCTGATAAGGACTCTTTTTCCGGGGTACTTGTTCCAGTTGTCGACGTAAACTGGTATGCAAACGTTCATCGAGAGGATCGGAGGATATGTCGTCTGGCGCTGTGGCTCAGCACATCACGTGATCGTACCGGAACCCCGGGCGCCCCACAGCGCAGAGGAGCGGAGAAGGAGCGTCATGGCTTTCAGGCTTCGCGGAGGCTCACCCCAGCCACAGCCCACTCCGAACGAGGGAACCGGTTCCGTTCGTCCTTCACCATCCTTCCCACCTTTGGGCCCCGATGAATCAATTCATTCCCCCAGCTGTCTACTCGGCACAGTACAGCAAACCAAGACCTCCAGCTGGGATCCCAATTCCTGTACTCGAATTGGTGTGGTAACACGGCCAACCCGGTTCCGGAGCACACGACTCGTTGGATGCGGTGAGGAACGGTGAGGGACCGAAGCCAAAAGGCGGAGACGAGAAGCTCGGAGGAGAAGAAAACCTCGAGGCCATAACCTTCCCTCTGTCCATACACAATGGGACTCAGAGACCGTTTCCGCCGCGCTCTCCACCGCTCGGGGCAAGGTTCCCTCAGCTCTACAACTCGCACCTCGTCGGTGTCCGAGTCCAGCTCCTCCCAAGGGTCGACCAGCCCTCCGCTACAATCCACACGCACGGTATCCTCGACAAACCGAAATCTGCCTATGATTACACTGACGAAGACGAGTTCACGACTGAGCAAAAGACTGACGTGGAGGAGCGACAAGGACAGCGAAGAGGAGAAGGAGAGGAGGAGGAAAGAGAAAGAGTGGCAGGCGTTTGCACCACGGCAGCACCATTGGTTACGGATGAGTAAAGAGAGAGAGATGATGGCGGGCTTTGAGTGGAAATGGAAGAATTCCGCCGATGGGTATGTTGCCTTTGTCTCTTTCCCGTGCTACTGTTGCTGGTTCGCCGTTCGCCTGCTTGGAAAGTTACTGACATTTCGGGATAGTGGGAGGCCGAATTCGATATATAGTGGCATAAGTCCTTGTACATCGAGGCCAGGTAGCAGGGACGGCAGAGATTTGCGTAAGGCCCCTTCGAATGGTGATCTGAATGGTGGGGGTAGAGAAGAGGGGGCCGTTGGAGGCCCTGCCGCTGATGAATAGTGGGTTTGTCATGGACCCAACGACGAGCAAAGTTGTGATGATTCGATGTAGCATATGATATTGGCGTCAGGGTGGTTTTGCATTAAATCTGGCTGTGAGGAAAATATGGTTACTTGGAAAGCATATGAGGACATTTGCTGGGACAAGACCTCGCCGACCTTGGTCGCAGAGGCACGACACTGATACATATAGATGTTTTCCATTTTCAGGAATTCAACTCGGTCAATGTCTAGGCCTAGACATAGAGTTTGAATACATGTAATTGATGGAATAGACTGCTATAGAAATTAAGACCTAAAACATCAGTCACTATTGTGATCCCAATTGCCCAGATACTCCGGGGTCGTTGCAGCAATCCATAAGGTACTAATCTGATTGGATCTCAAGACCCAAATCGAAGTGCCGTTCGTAGTTGTAATTCCTTTATACAAAAGAGCAATTGATTGATTTGTCTTTCATAACAGACAAATGTACAGAGTACAATCATACAATATTTTGAACCCCGGAAGGGTCATCGTATCGGTCATGGCTTTGACCGGTTATGGGGCTTAGCGACCTTCGCAACTCCAACGGCGTTCCCTCGCTGAACCTCCAACAACAACCCGCTGCCGGTGCATACTTGATGTCCGCCAAATCAGTAACCTTATTCTTACCCACGTGTTGATGCAGTTATCCTCGCAATCCGCAATCCTCAGCCTTATCTACAATCACCGCTCTGGTCGAGGTGGCCACCCCGAGGCTTAGTGGCCTTGGCGACTCCTCCAACGTTCCTCTCCCGGGTCGAAAGCAGTGGTGATCCTGATGTCGATCTGGGGCTTGGCCCGCCCGCAACCTTATATTCAAAAGCAAGTCGAAGCTCGTATCCTGCATCAGCGTGCTCGGGATAAGGCGCAACAACCTTGGCAGCTCCGGCAGGCATCGTTCGGCCCCAATCATTATGTTTTTTTCATCTTTTGCAGCTCCTGCCAACGGGAAGGGATATTGCGCAGTTCTTCCTTCTGCTGAATTTCTTCCTTCGTCTGAAGTCAGTCTTTGCACTCTGCCTATATATCTATCTGAACTATCCTGTTGGAAGCCATGTTCTTGACCAACACGCTCGTCCCACTCGGCTTGATCGGTTTCTCCTCGTCTCTTTTCAAGACTTTCGGTTTCGCAGTCGAGGCGCTCTTAGTAAATGAAACGCCTTTCTTTGTGTTCTCTCATCTAAACCTCCTTTTGTCTTCAAGATGAAGATATCATCTGTCACAGCAGCTGCCATCCTCTCAGGAGCTGCTCTAGCGGCTCCCCAAGTCTGTGCCCCTGCAGTTCCCGCACCATCCGGACCACCCCCACCCCCGCCAGCGCCTGTCACTATTACTCTTAGCACAACAGTTAGCACGACAGTCACTCATCATTATCTTCAAAATGGAGTCGTTTCAATTGGGTCCATTCTCCCTAGTCCTGTGGTCAATGCCGTCGTGTCAAACTCTGTTGTTACATCAACGGTATCGGCTTCTAATGGTGGACCGGCTACCGTTACAGTTTTCACCACCTCTGTGTCGATCTCGTCTGCTACGCCTATCTTCACTAATGTGGTGAATAACGTGAATAACGTTAACAACGTTAATAACGTTAACGACAGTGTCAACAACATAAACAATAGTGTCAACAATATAACTAACAACAACATCAACAACAACAACATTAACAACAACAACACTACTAACAACAACATTGTGCATCCTGTTCCGGACGACCGACTTCCCAATCCGCCTATCCAGAAACAGGCTATCCAATATGACATTGGACCAGAAGGGAAACAAACAGTAAAAGCCTGTCCCACTGGCCGGAAACAGTATGATTGTGTCGAAGCGATTTACGGAAGTCATGGGGTGATTCAAGAGGTCAATGTCATTAATGTCAGAATCACAACAATGGAAGATGGGGCTACGAAAACGATAAGAGTCACCAAGACTAATACTCCAGCCACAGTTACCCCAAGTGCATTGGCTCACAAGAAGGCTGAAGAAACGGCGACAGGAACTAATGCTGTCGTTTACACATATGCACACGGCACAGGAACGGGGACAGGAACAGCACACGGTTCACAACCAACCCATCACGTCAAAGTTGGCAGAGATGGAAAGATCGCCTATGAGCCGCCGTTCGTTATGGCCAGTGCTGGTGATATCGTCCGATTCACCTTCTTCCCTCGGAACCACTCTGTTACATCTTGCTCTAGGGATGACCCTTGTGTGAAGGATGGAGTCTTTGATTCAGGATTCAAAGCTACTTTCATCCAAAACTCTACAGCTTTCCTCGACTTCCCTGTTAGTGATGATAAGAAGCCAATGTTCTTCTACAGGTATGACCTCTCCTTTCAGCTCTTCGAGCTTAAAGACTGACAGAACTTAGCAAAACCAAGGGTGAGTGTAAGCAAGGCATGGTATTCGCCATCAACCCTAAGAACGAATCGGACTTCAAGAGCTTCCAGGATAAGGCGAAGAACTTCGATGAGAATGAGGCCAGAAAAAAGCATCATCACCACAACTGGAACGGTACACACAGCGCGGAATGGAACCGTACACACAACGGAACAGATGGGATGAATAGAATGAATTGGACCCACAGCCTCGAATGGAACCGAACACACAATGGAACGAATGGAACGAACATCACAGCTTGGACCATTCATATCGCTCCTCCCCCTGCTGCAACACCTATCAAACTCCCTCGATACTACTAGTCGGTAACATCTTGCAATAATGCTTGGGGTACAGGCATTTGAATCCAAAAAATTTTAGCTCCGAAGAATCTAGAGGGGAGGAATGGCGTTTAGCGTTTTCGAAAAGCAAACTTGTACTTTACAAAATTCGGTTCATGGATCCCGGGAATTTGGAATGTTGGATCACGTTCATCTGGTTTGAAGTTAAGTGGGATTTCTTATTTTGGTTTTCTGCGGCGTTCATAGATATTGCTATAGAATCAAAGCAAACATTGACATATATGCCGCTCTGCATATTCCCAGGATCCGTAGGAACATATTGACATGCGCGAGCTCCCACTTCTTGGGGCTCCCCTTTGGTTGGCCATCCAGCACGTACCAAAGCCACCAACAGATCATGCCTCTAGCGGGCATCAACTCTGCAAGGTATGTGGCGAGGAAAGTGACCTTCGGCTCCAACCTGCTGGGTGATTCCAGCATGCTGCACCAATGGCACCCTCGTCCCCCCCGGTGCAACATGGAGAGTCTCACAGATAGGGCACGTTCCCGGCGTGCCAGATCCCAGGTGCACACACAATGGCTTTGTCCGAATTGCGACCATGTCTCTGAGAGCGCGCATTCCCAGGCCCTTTTTGGCGGATAGCCCGGGGGTGGGAAGGACCCCGATCATGCACGAGTGGACACTAATCGTGTCTTAGATTCGGGCGCTGCTGTTCTCGTCCTGGATTCCGGGTTCTGGGTGCTCGAAAGAACGCGGGTCCCGATATATCGCTGCACAAGGCCAGAGAAGATGGGGGATGCAACAACCCGCCCGACCCGCCAGAATATAGTATATCCCCATGTCGCTGTAACCCGAGGCTCGAAGCTCGTCTCTCTACCGGGAGGTGAAAAAGGGTTCTCGCCCCGGCGCCAAACCTGGACACCGAAAGAGAAGAGTCCCTGAATGCTTTCAGCTGCTGCCCAACGAGTGACTAGACGACGACGGACCTGGAGTTGACAAATAAACTGACAAATACACACATCGTCATATGCAAATGGCGACTGCGAATCGAGGGCATTCGTGATCTAAGCTGACTCGATGCTCCATTACGGGGAGAGCTGAATAGAGGGCCCATTGACGCCCCGCGACTCCGCGACTCCGCGAGCGACTTCAGGTTGGTGGGGGACGCAAGCGCAAATCGACGTAGACCTACCAGAAGATCAGAAAGTTCAGAAGTGTGCCATGGGCCCTGACACACGCGTCCGGGCTAAGATCTTCAGGGTTCTGGTTCCCTGTTTATTACTGCATCCTTTTCCTAATTCTCGGGACCAACGACAGTCAACATACCGCATCGAGAGCCAGAGACCCTACTTCAACGGGCCGCCATTGGTCTATTTCCGCGTTACCGTACGTGTGATAGACAAGCTTTAGGTTTATACCTGGGTTTGCGGGGAAGAGACTCGAGCTCTTCCGCGCTTCCCCGAGGCTGCGTGCATCTTCACATTACACAAGTGTGATTTGGGTTCCCGCTCCGCGTCTCTTCAAGACGGATCCAGTCTATCACGTTCCTCACCCAGGCTGCAAAAAGGCTCTCAACCAGGGATTCATATCTCCAGTCATACGTGGTTATCTGCGTTTCAGTAACCAGAAGTGGTCGGAGGTTATCTCCTAATTTTCAAGCAGTGATTTGCTGATTTGCTGATTTCAGCCCCTCCAAGGACCCCTCATGACAACGGGGGATGTTCGCCGCCGCGCCTTAATCCAGCTAGTTGTCCGGTTCTGGCCATTTGTTTTGTTTCCAGAAAGATGTGTGGATCTAGTGTTGATCCAATGATACTGGTTTCTGGGTATCTTTTACGAAGCAGACTCTGCCGTATAGAGATAATGGCGCCGGGAGGTGCACCTTATAGCCCAACACGTGTGGTTCGTATCTCATTCAATACCTCCGATTCCTTCACGTTCTGGAACATGTCACATTCTTTTTCTCCGTCGAAGTGATATCCATACCAACATAGAATCTGTTGGAACTTAATTGAGGTATCATACGCATATTTTTGACAAGGGCAATGATCTGCCGCTTTGGCTTATGAACAAGACCTGTGATTAGAGTACAAGATGTCGATCAGATCCGCGGCCATTCCAGAAGATGGCTCTTGCAGGTTTTAGTCGAAACTAACAACCTCTCATTAACTCACCATGCCTCACGTACCACCAGGAAACATCACAGGAGTGTACTATATAGTAGTTGCTGGCCTACCATGGGGATGCTCTTGGCAAAGGTTGAAAGACTTTGCACGAAATCAACAGCCCGATGGCAAATGTATCGAGATCGATCATGCCATGGTATACCCAGATTCTACGGACGGGTGGGTGAGGGTCAAGGGCAAAGAGAATTTCCGCAAAGCCTTCGGTGAGTAGGAACTTCCCAATCAACACCATAGAACTGATATATTCAGAGCACTTGAATGGTGGTATCCTCGATGATCGCTCTCTTCTGGCAGACGGCCGCAACGAGACAGAGACCCAAACCCTTCGTGACTTGAACACGACACGAACACTAATGCTGCCACGCCGTGATCACAATAGTAGTTCGGCTTCATGCAATGCCTATTCCCCTTCGGCGTCTGCGAGCCCGTATACTCAAACAAGTCCTTCAACTTATTCCACAAGTGAAATAGACGCAAGTAAACTGAACCTCTACCTTTGGTCGGAACTGATCATCTATAGTGGTACTACCAACTGCAGCAAGGAGGACCAAGTTATCATCCAGTTTCACCAGTCTGTCCAAATGGCTCGTACTACCAAACACCAGCAATGTATGAAACTGCTGCGAGTCCCATCTTCGCCCCGCCGGCACTACAGTACTCCATGGGGCCTGCTGCACCAGCTATGCTTTATGGAGGCAACATAGCACCGGCTCTTCCGGGCTATCTTCCTCAACAGCCGGTTTACACGTACGTCGCACCGTACGTCGACTACCCCATACCACTGCCCAACGTCTCCACTCCTGGCCAGACGCCTCCAACCAACAGCAAAAACGAATCGCGAAAAATCATCATCTCACAGCTCCCGCACACTATCACCTCTTCGGATCTCCGCGATCTCCTAGCTAAAGCCGCGGACAAATGCGGCTCAGCATCCTCGACCTCTAGATCCTCATCTCCCATCCACGACATCGAGATTGCCAAGCATGGAGACGGGAAGGCGAAAGGCAGCGCGTCCGTCGTCCTTGAAAGCCGTCATCTTGCGAGAGCATTCGTCAAAGTCGTTGACGGGATGAAATACCAAGGACGGGTCCTGAGCGCTAGATTGGCGAAAGAAGGTGCAGAACCCGGGAGACAAAGTTCACCCCCGGGAAAGCTGTATATGCCTTCGGGGTCCTCGTCAAGTTCGCATTACTCGGGGAACAAGCAGCGAGTGTCGAAGGACGCCAGGAGCGAGCGACGTCCTTCATACGATACTCCTTCGGGAGAGTCGGGTGTAGGGGAGACTGAATCGCATAGGGAATCGAGGTATGGGAGTGGTGAGAAGAAGTCGGGGGCGAAATCTGGGGAGCAAGCGAGGAGGAGGTCGTCGGATGTAATGAGTACTCCGGCTGTGGTTGATGGGTCTTCAAGTCGGGGAAGTCAGGGGATGGAGAGGAGATCTCGTAGTTAGGGGTAAGAGTGCCATTGAATATTGGTGTGACTATGACATTTAGAAGAGCCGCATTTCAGGTGTGGGCAAGTGAGAGGTGGAAGGGATGTGCTGAAGGGGTGGGGTGGGTTGGTGTGATGATTAATGATTGGGAGGGAGTTGGGTTTGGATACAGATAAATTCTGGCAATTATCGAGGGAAATCATATGATACATTTGAATCAGGACGCAACATCACTTGAGCGCCCATTCTTGACCCTCAGCCCAGTGGGTCCAGAGATGGGGGTTGGGGGAAGCTATTGGAATTGGGATCTTGGCTTCAGATACTGCAGTGGTTGCTCAAGCAAATATCTGGACAGGCTTTTGCTTTTACCGCAAAGGCCATCGTCCCTTGACCTTCTCGGTCAGCCCAGCCCTCTCCACAACCTCGTGACTCCTCTTCTCAGCTTCTCGCCAGACCTCTTCCTCATTCATAGTCTGTAGCTTCCCTCCCTTCACCACCTCTTTCCCGTCCACAACCACCAACTCCACGTCTCTGCCCGTGACAGAATACACCACCGCACTAACGGGTGAGAAGTAAGGCTGCAGATGCACACGCCGCATATCAATCGCCACGAAATCAGCTTTCTTCCCAACCTCCAGACTGCCGATGGAATCCTGGAGGCCCAGTGCTTTCGCTCCGTTGATGGTGGCCATCTCGAGGACCTGCTCGGCAGAGACGATGGTCGGGTCATAGCTCTTCGCTTTGTGGATTATGGCCGCGAGCTTCATCTCCTGCAGGAGATCGTTCGTGTTGTTGCATGGTGCTCCGTCGGTCCCTAGGCCGACGTTGACGCCTGAAGCCAGAAGCTCGGGGAGTCGACAGATCCCAGATGCTAACTTCGCGTTGGATGTGGGACAGTGGGCAACGTGGGTTCCTGTCTCTGCTAGTTTGGATATGTCGGAATCATCAAGATGTACCATGTGCACCAAGACAGTACTTGGACCAAGGAGACCGACGGAGGAGCAGTATGACATCGGGGTGTGAGACCGAGACTCGAAGAAGTCTCTATCCGCTTTGACCTCTGCACAGTGCATAGTAATTGGAATATTCTTCTCCTTAGAAATAGTAGCCATCTCTTTATAGAGACCATCTGATACGCTGTTCCATTCATCAGATCTGTCGTTCCAACTTTCAGAAGATACTCACCCACCAGGAGTCCTCGCTCCAAACCAGACTCGGATCCGATCATTGGCCTTCTTATCCCACTTTTCCCACATTTTGATGGCCCCGAGTAGGGACGTCTCGCGATCCTCAACAAGACCTGGATGCATGGCCCACGCTGGGTCTTTGGCATAAGTTGCGATATCCATAACTATCTTTCCGAGACATCCCCGGATACCACTCTCTTCGACAGCTCGACAAAGACCATCGAATCCATATCTGTCGGCGAACTATGATCCCTAAGCCTTACTTTTCACTTCGTTTGGAGAAGGATGACATACCATGCTCTCGAGAAAACAGGTCGTCCCCGACAACAGCATCTCAGCGATACTCATCCTCGCGGCGGCATACCCATCTTCGGCAGTGAAGTTTCCCTGAAGCACCCAGATCCTCTCACATAGCCAAGACACCAGCTCCAAATCATCCGCAGCTCCTATTTGCCGATATCAGCACCAGGTCGACCCCTTGGAAGGATCACGTGAGTAACCCCAAACAACTCACCCCGTAGCAACGTCTGAGCGGTATGCATATGCGTGGTGATCAAGCCGGGGATTATAATGCGCCCTGAAAGATCGATAAGTTCCTCCTTGGGGTATCTTTCAATGAGTGTTTCGGCCTTGCCGATATCAGCAATTTTGTCTCCTTGGACAAGGATGGCTCCGTCGAGGATGACATCTCTACTCGTATTGACCGTCACGATCGTGGCGTTGGTATATAAGACCATGTTGTCAACTGATCCTATTCTTCTTCTCTTGAAAGATAATTCATTCGACACCTTAGGTATATGGAAGAGGGACCCCTTCACTTGAATAGTTCCCTACGGCCCCCCATTTATATCTTCCCCTATCGGGCCCCATCTATCGGCGGGGTCCGAAGGGTCCCTACCGCTATCATCCACAAATAGCGGTAGATCCCGAACTCGAGAGGTTTTGAAATGACTTAAAAGCATCGGTGATGTTCCAATTCAATACTTGTCGTGTACGGCTATCTCACAATCCGGGGTCGAGGAAATCATTTCAGAACTGCACGTGACCTGCCCCTCCATTTCCGGACTTCACCTGTTCCTCAACTCCAATTCTCTCACGTCCTCCCCTTAACTTGTGGATTTCGACATACAGATTCAACTCCAGGAATATATCAGTCGATTCGAGTATTGCTTGTACATCTTTCCGTCCTTCAATGTGCTGCCTACTTATATGCAGAGAACAAGCATACAGCGAGCTTAGCCATCAACTCCAATCGCAATTAGACAAATGACCTACCTCTGTTATTTTTCCTTTTTAATCCGCTCTCTGAAAACCTTTATTTGAATAAGATAACTTGGACGTTGATATGTCAGACTCATGCTTCCATTTTGCACGTGGATTGGAAGTCAGATTCTCCTTCGTGCAGGGGGTTGGGACTGGTCAGAGATGTGGGTGCGAGTGTTATGCTGACAACTCCTTCTGCTCCTTGGTGAAGTGTTCGAGAAGGACTGCGGGGTTATTCATAGGTTGCATTTATATTCAAGAGCTGTGTTTTAAGGTGCATGTAGAAGTGTATTTCAGTAGATAGGAGATGGCTTGGTAAGTATTGATATGTAGGCATGTATGTATTCTATGTATTCTTGTAACATCATAGCTACCTCGACATTTGTCGTAAGAGATATATTCTTCTGCTATGTTTCTCTATTCTATCCTTGGTCCTGCCTTCTACCCTGGACAAAACGTGTCCTCTGGAAATTTGGAGGAGCGATTGTTTCCATCCCGATCTTAGGTCTTGCAGGTTATACAAAGCTACAGCTAGCTGTGTTGCGCGCCAAGTCAATTGGACTGATGTTCAGTTCCCTGCGACCATCGAGATGAGAGTAGTACCATGCTTTTCGAAGTATCATTTTAACCGCTCAACCTTTCGCAAACTACCGCACTCCTTGGCCCCCAAAAAGGTCTCTCAGACTTAACCTCCTGCCTGCAATAACCGGGTTCCCATTTCCACTGCCACTCTCGAAACCACCGTCGGCGAAACCCCCCGTGCCTGCCGTTTCCAAGGCGCCTCTTTCCAGCGTTTCCACAACAGGAGCATCTCTCGTTCGTTCCCAGAACTCTTTTATGAGTGTACAGTTAAGCTGTCTCGTATCCTCCTGGTCCTGGATAAAGAACCCCAAGACCTTCTCTTCCCCCAACGAACCTTGCAAGCCTGCCTGTCCCCTCTCCAGAAACCTGATAATCATGATCTCCGCCGTGATCTCCACCTCCAGCACATCTTGCATCTCAATGATCAGATTATCCAGCCCCTTCTTATTGAGGATGATGATGCAGTATCGATCCTGCCCGCCCACGCTTGCCGGAGAGAAGGGCGCGAGCTGGCACACGAATAACGTCCCCGCCATCTCGGCCTTGTCCCAGGTCTGGTCGGCGGGGAAGTAGTTGTAGATTTGGCAGGAGGCGGCGATGGAGAGGATGGAACTTATGGAGGGCTTGTAGCGCCGCAGAACAGAGAGGTTGAGCTCGGTGTTTGATCTAACAGGCAGTTGTTGCGGGGCCGTGTATGCCGTCTCGGAATCGTAGTCTGAGGCTTGGACAGGTTGGTGGTGGTGGTGTGAGTGCCGCGGATGCCCATTTCGGGGTGTCATTTTGACGGTTTGGGGTGTGAGGAGGTGGGCTTGGAGGAGCTGGTCGGAAGATCAGGGCTGTTGTTGAAGGTGCTAGGTCCTTTGCCTTGCGATACGTCGTCGGCGCGTGGTCGCGAAAGGCACTGCCTTACAAGCTTGGTTCTGTCAGGTGTGAAGTATGCGAGCTGCTAGTAGTGCACAATATCGCGTGTATTTGAGGTTGGATGGTGAGTTGGAAATGCACTGGTTGGCGTGGAGGACTGAGAAACATCGCAGCCTCGTCGCGACGTCGAGGGACCTTGTTCGGCAGCGATCACCCGAACGGATCACGCCCGCGGTCCCGCGGCCCACCACGACAAGAATCCTTGACTCCCCTCCAAACTTTACTTCATGCAGTAAACAACCTCGACAAGATATCTCGATATCACCGGCCACACATGAGGTCTGATATATAACGGCACGTTCCAATGACCGCTCCAGCCGTACTCAAGCAGTACTCCTCCCAGATCCTCCCTGGCTCTACGTCATCAGCCAACGGCTTCACGACACTGCGACAACATGCGGATTGAGCTCTACAGCGACAGGGGATTAGTACATCATCAGAATGGGCCCAAGCACACGAACGTCCGTTGATCAAGAGCATAGCGAGCTTGAAGCTCCTCCGCAGACCTCGAGTCCACAATCCCTCTCGAAAGCAGTACACGCTCGAAGATCTGAATATGTGCGTCCACAGAAGATCAAAGTCAAGATTGGGACGTGGAATGTAGCTGCGCGTCCAGGGACGGATAAGGATCTCAAGGGATGGTTTGCACAGGGGAAGGGCGTCGACAAGAAGTTGGCGGGGATGAAAATAGGAGGTGGCGACAGTCGAGATGGTTCCGAGGGCCTGGGGCCGCAAGAACATGGATCAACGACGGGGTCTACGCCTCCGAATGGTGACAATGGATTAGTGCCTGGTGGAGATGAGATTGGGCTGTATGTCCTTGGGCTTCAAGAGGTGGTGGAACTCTCGTCTCCGAAAGAATATATTGGAAGGGTATATGCGGATCCCGGACCTGCTGCGAAATGGAAGAAAGCATTGATCGAAGCGTTACCCCCCGGGTATATTCAGATCGCAGAACAACAGCTTTCTGGGTTATTACTCTTTATATTCGCCTCGCCCGACATTGCGCCAACAATAAGTTCCGTCAGTTCTGTGAACGTGGGTACTGGGATGATGGGGTATCTGGGAAATAAAGGTGGCATCGCAACGAGGATAATACTTGGGGAGACGACACGAATGGTTTTCATCAATTGCCATCTGGCTTCTGGGGCAGATCCCAAGGATTTAGACCGAAGATGTTGGGACGTGTCCCAAATTCAGCAAAGGGCATCTTTTGACCCTATTAACTGGGGTGGAGTTTTGGCTGATGGACCGGAGGGTATTGGGGAGGAGGACTTTGCATTCTGGTTCGGAGATTTGAATTTCAGGTTAGAGCTTCCCGGTGACGATATTCGACGACTTCTTATGCTGCATACGAAAGGGGAATACGATGTTGGGAAGTCACGGAATAAAGGCAATGGGGAATCAATTGATGATAGTGATGGACCCATTATCATCAGGAGTGTGGAAAGCGATGATGAGTCCGAGGGTGGGTCGGTACCCAGGACTAGCAGCACGTTTGAGAATGGCGATGATACTTCTTCTGTGTCATTACCGGACCCAGATGAGTTCATTGAAGATCCGAGTCAAGACCCAGCATCATTGCAAGCTACGATCGAGTCGTTATTACCTCATGACCAGCTGAAACAGGTTCAACAGAACCGGAAAGCTTTTCACGATGGTTGGAGAGAAGGTCCGATCACATTTTTACCCACGTATAAATATGATATTGGGAGTACGGGACATTTCGATTCCAGCGAGAAGAAACGAGCGCCTAGCTGGTGCGATCGGATACTTTTTAGGACTCGCAGGGACAAGCTTGAGTATGACGGGAAATCTCAAGAAGAAGAACTCACTAGGATAAGGGACGAAGAGATGAAGGCAAGAGGAATTGACCGCGCACAGGAAGATGAGGATGTCTTGTTTGATTATAATGATGGTGCGGATGAAGCTGGAACTGATGAAGAGCCAGCCACGACGAAAGGATCTTATGACGAATATGACGAATATGATGAAAACGAGGATGCGGAGGAAGTGGTTACCAAGGAAGGCTTCGTGGATAAGATTCATTTGGACGTTTATACAACGCACCAAAGGGTTGTCTCGTCGGATCATAAGCCCCTGGATGCAGTCTTTACGCTGGAATATGATGCAGTAGTACCTGAACTCAAGTCGAGAATTCAAGCAGAAGTTGCCCGGGAACTCGACCGAGCAGAGAACGAAGGGCGGCCCGGAATTACTGTTGTTGTGGATCATTCTCATGACGCGGAGGCTGTAACACAAACGAACTCACGGAATCCGTCGATGGGAGGGACAGAAGGAGTCAATTTTGGTCCGGTCTCGTTTCACAAACGAATACGTCGAGGCTTGACAATCGCTAACACAAGTCAAGTCAGTTCAACATTTGCATTTGTTGAACGGCCAAGTGCGCCTGGAGAGAACGAACGCATTGCGCCTTCTTGGCTATCAGTTTGCTTTGTTGGGTCCGAATTCGATGAGGACTCCCGACATATGAAAGACATGAAGAGGGAGATTACCTTAGAACCAGGCGAAGCTGTAAATGCCACAGTTGAGCTGTTTATTGATGATATCGACTTCGTCAAATCCCTCAATGACGGGATAGCCAAACTTGACGATGTCCTGGTCCTACGCGTCACAAATGGCAGAGATCACTTCATTCCAGTCCGCGGCTCATGGCTCCAGTCGTGTTTCGGTCGCTCTGTTGATGAGCTCATCCGCGTCCCCGAAGGCGGTGTCCGAACACTCTGTCTTGATAAAGATGACAAAGGAAGCCCTATCAACCGCAGCCAAGAAGTCCGCTGGTCCGCACCCCGCGAACTCTTCAAACTTACAGAAGCCATCGAATTGCTCACCGAGCGCTGCATAGCTGATGCGAATATGCTCGAGAATGCACAACTGCCCAAAGAGTCTGCTGGCTGGCCATTTGATTCAAAATCATGGCTGCTCAACGACAGTGGCGCACGAGAAACGGGGAAGGGATATGTGTTAGAAGCCTTGGATGAGGATAAGAATCTAAGAGAGTCGTTCCCGCCTGAGATGCCTGCCATCGAGAAGGTAGAGATATTGGCTGAAGTACTAGTTACATGGCTAGGCAGTTTGACCGATGGGATCATACCTGAATCACTGTGGAAGCAACTTGACAATGACATTACCTCTCGAGGCACGAAACAAATTACCGACGCCGAACAAACGCAAAATTGGGTCCTGGACGTCCTCTCATCGTCGCCAAATCACAACATCTCATTTGTATTCCTGACGAGCATGCTGAAACGTGTCGCTGGAGAACTGGCCCCCGTTCCCCAGTCCGCAGGATGGAGGGATAGTCTGGGAAGGGCTAGCCTTGACAGTGTTCGGCGGAGTCTAAGTTGGAGAGCCAAGCCTCCCCAGTTTCCGAACGATAAAGAAATACTGCGGAGACAGGCTCAGGAGAAAGCGTACGCGGAGGTATTCTCGCGTGTGGTCTTCAGAAGCCAAGTCTTCAGCAAGGAGAAAGAGAGGAAAGTGGCTGATGAAAGGAGAAGGTATATCTTGGAGGCTTTCTTACATGGTGGTACGAATCGTGCCTGAGGAGAGCACAGGCGCAATGCAAGAGAGGAAAACAAATCTAATGCTCTATGTATTATAAGGGAGAAAGAACCATTGGATAGCGTTATGAAAAAAATTCGAAAGCCCTCGGATTTTATCTGTGATGCCGATAGGGGGGCTAACAAGTGTCGGCCGCTATATGACCGCGTATTGGTTCCAAGGAGAACAATGAAGAGGAAAAGGAAATAACAACCGAGAAGAAACTCTCGTCTGACGTAAGTCTCCAGATCCGTTCTCCAGCCGTGGGGAAGCTCCTATGATCGGTGCTTGGGAGAAAAAAAAGCCTCCTCTCCCGAGAGTAATAATAGGGGTTCGGCATCAGCGGCGCTAGTCCCTCAGCTCCCTCGTCACTGCACGGCAGGAATGCTACTGTACGGTGCATCAAAAGGCGTCTTCTACCCTGCTAGCACGGAAGAAACTTCGAAGGGCGGACAACGGAATGCAACAATGTGGGGGTTACAGGTTCAGGCCATGTGTGGGGAGACTCGAGAGGAAGGAACGTGAGATATTGTCTTTCGATGTTGTGTTACAGTATTGTCTTGCTCTTTCTTTTTTCCTGGTGTACAACAACATTGTCTGAGATTCGAAGGCCGAAGAAGTGTCTTCTTGAAGATTAGGACTATGGGTTATGGTTTATGGATCATGGAGGTTAGTAGGTTACGTGTGATGATTCGATTTTGATACAGGGGGGAGTAGTGGCCGGTCGTTCGGAAGGGATGGAGAGGGAGATATTCAGGGCTTATGTATGCAGCCCTGCGGGATGCGGATGCGTGTTGCACCTTTACTACTCCGTAGAGGTCGCCTGATCACCTAATGATACTTGGGGACATGAAGATAGCTACGAGGGGTCTGGAAAGGGGTCTGTTTCATGGAGTGTTTACCATCTTGCTATCGTAGCGAGATATAGGTGTTTTCGTTGGTTGAAGGAATCGTTAAAACATCGCATCTGATTTGCTACTGCGGATCTCGTTTTATTATTGACTGTGTATATAGACAGTACCAGATCTCCGAGTTTAAATTTCTCTATCAGAGTATTTAGGAGGTGGTTATGAAGATCTGTTTCCGGGGATTGGATCGTGCCTTGAGCGTGACCCTGTAAGATGCAGCAAATGTAGGAAAAGCGAAAGAAAACGACCAGGAAAAAACTACTAGAAGACCTTTTCTCCTTCTTTCGAAGGATCTAAGACATTCCAAGCGCGTTCTCCGTAAGACCAGGTCCCTGATACATGCGTAATTCTCGTTCCAGCACATGTCGTCCCTTATCTTTGATAAGTTACACCTAGTAATTAGTAGTAGCGCCCTAACGTAACTCCGGAGGTATAGTAAACAGCTCGTGTAAAAGGCGGGCTCTGCGGCGTTTCATCCATTGACATTTCCTTATCTTTTCCAACTGCTTCCAAGACCCAACTTTACGGCTAATGCGTCTTGGCGGGCCAGCCTTTATCTTGTGGGCTCGGTCGATATCAGAGCCGTGATTGGCTGGTAAAAGCATATCAAAGCCTCTTAGGCTCTGTTGTCGCTCTCCCCCCATGAGGCCAAGGCTGCCCAGACCGCACGAGGCTGGGGCAGAGCGCGAGGTCAACCATTGAGCCGTGTTCCCGTGGGCGCCGAGCCCAGTCAGCTCATCAGCTATTCGCGTTAAGCTCGTTAGGGACCCGCTGCGTCGGGGGAGGTAATCTTCGCCAAGTGATGAGCTACATGCAATGGCGTGGACGGTTCGCTGTTAAAGTAGTTGTCAAGCACATTAGTCCTCAACCCCGTGTTGATATCAATCTCAAATAGAACGACGTTGCTTCCGTGAGATAAGATCTCCCTGTCCCTTATCAGTTGGCATGCGGTATGGCTGACGCCGGTTTCGCCCGTCTGCCGCTGCCTCCCTCCAGCCCTCAGAGCCATGGCGTTGCTTTATATATGGATGGCCAGGGCCGGCCTGGGTGCGGTTGTGCCTCATTTGACTGTCTCTCTTCTGCTCAATTAGGCTTCAGGTGAAAAGCAGTAGAAGTCAATATGTCGTCTCTCTATGCTGCCACTTACAATGGCACCACCGAGGCGGGGTGTGATTCTCTAAATGATAACTGCAACATCTACTATGAGGTACTAACCCACTCTCCTCTCCCCTTCCTACAGGTTTCTAACGGATGACAGACCGGCGATATTGCCTGGGTGCTTACCTCTGCCGCCCTCGTTCTCCTCATGATTCCGGGTGTCGGATTCTTCTATTCTGGCCTCGCCCGCCGCAAGTCCGCCCTCTCTCTCATCTGGCTCTCCCTGATGTCTGTCGGCGTCGTCTCCTTTCAATGGTTCTTCTGGGGTTATTCCTTGACCTTCTCCCACAATGCCGGTAAATACATTGGGGATCTTCGAAACATTGGTTTTAGGAACGTGTTGGGAGCGCCGAGTGTGGGAAGCTCGAGGATTCCGGATCTGGTGTTTGCTATATACCAGGGCATGTTCGCTGCCATCACGTCTGTCCCCCTTCCCCCCTTTTTTTGTTGTAGAGGGACCCAGCTGACAGTTGAAACAGTCCCGCACTCGCTATTGGCGCTGCAGCAGAGAGAGGCCGCATGCTTCCCTGCATAGTCTTCATGTTCATCTGGTCGACCATCATCTATGACCCTATTGCATGCTGGACGTGGAACCCTGCGGGATGGGTATTTAAGATGGGCGGTCTCGATTTCGCCGGTGGAACGCCTGTACACATCTCTTCCGGCGCTGCAGCCCTCGCCTACTCCATCATGCTGGGCAAGCGGTCCGGCTACAGCGATACCCATGGTCTCCCATACCGACCCCACAACGTGACACACGTCGTCCTGGGAACTGTTTTCCTCTGGGTTGGGTGGTTTGGCTTCAACGGTGGCTCTGCACTTTCTGGCAACTTGCGCGCGGCCATGGCATGCGTCGTGACGAACCTTGCTGCGTCTGTTGCGGGCGTGACTTGGGTTCTCCTCGATTACCGACTCGAGAAGAAATGGTCCACTGTCGGATTCTGCTCTGGTGCCATCTCTGGTCTCGTCGCGATCACGCCCGCATCCGGATTCGTCCCCGCGTGGTCCGCGGTGATATTTGGAGTCGTGGGTGCGGCAGCATGCAACTATGCGACAAAGTTGAAGTTCCTGCTCCGGGTTGATGATTCGCTGGATATTTTCGCAGAGCACGCCGTTGGTGGTATTGTGGGGAATCTTCTGACTGGTCTCTTCGCTGCGTATGTCTTCACTTTCTTTCCTCTTATCCTGTTCCAATGTAGAAAAGGGAACCAAGACTAACATGTCGAATCCAGCGATTACATAGCGCACCTCGACGGCGCGACTACCATCCCCGGCGGCTGGCTCAACCACCACTATATCCAGCTGGCTTACCAACTGGCCGACTGTGTTAGCGGCTTTGCTTACTCCTTCGGCGGCACCTGTATCATTCTCTTCATAATGAACCTGATCCCCGGCCTGTCGCTCCGCGCATCAGAGCAGGAGGAAGCCCTCGGCATTGATGACGCCCAGCTGGGCGAGTTCGCATATGATTATGTGGAGTTGCGTCGCGACTACTCAGATGTAATCATTGGCGAGGAGACAGGTAACAAGGAGAGTCAGGGCAGTGCGGATGGTGGCCAGAAGGCTTAGATAGTCCATATGCTAGCGAAGGCGTTTGTGGGTTTAGGAAATATTACTGTAATTAGGAAATTAATTCATCATTAACAAGTGTTCAGACAAATATCTCGAGCTTCTTGCTCTTCTTGCAGTTGTCGTTGACCATCTTCAAAACTCTAGATCCAGGGAATTCAATACTAAGGATCAGATCACGGAGTCCACTTTGAAACCGGCAAGGCAACAAGAATGAAGTACTTTTCGTAACTTTTTGTGATGTAATGCATCAAATAAAAGCAGCGCGTAGAAACGCCAATAACACCACCCATTGCGCTATCCAGTAAGAAATCCAAGCTATCTATTGGCCAAGGACTATAATATTGATAGCTCTTTCTTAAACAGAGAGCTCTACGGCCTTGCTAGATTCGATATGCTTGCGGAAAGGTTTGAGAGCAGCTTCAACTTCTCCGCCTGGACCGGCAAATCGCTGGACTTGCTCCGGACATCTTCCAATAAAGTTCTTCGGGTCTAAAAGGTTGTCGAGATCGGCCCAGATTGGGGAGAAGAATTCTGTCTTCTTAATCCTCTCGATAAGGTCGTTCTTTTGAATATTAGCATCTCTTACTAAAGAGGGCTCGGATGATACTTACTTTTCCACCTTCCTTCTTCACTACGTCGGAGGCTTGGTGAGAGAGAACACGAATTTCCTCATCTAAAATTTCACCGCATTAGTAACTTCCATATTTATGGGGAATTTCTAGAGAGGTTGCATACGGGCGTCCTGTCTGCTTCTTCCTAAGGCAACCAGTCTCATGATGATAACCTAAAAGTTTCAAAGTTAATTCCATAATTAGGTAGTTAAGAAAAGGTGCATACTTCAGTCGCCATGAATGGCAACTCCTCCATAAGGCGGGAATGGATGCGTTGAGGGTAGACAACGAGCCCAGAGACAACCTAACAGATTTCTGAGTCAGTGACTACTTGTTCAGAGGAACTTTTGTTTCTTTTACATTGTCCAGAGTCATGCAGATAGCGTCTGCGGAGAGAAACATCTCAGGAATAGTAATTCGTCGGATGGCCGAGTCATCAAGCGTACGCTAGAGTTTACGAATTAGTTACTAGGTAATTGATTAAGACAGGGCGCCTAGAGAATCAACATACCTCAAACCACTGAGCAGCGTAAGTGTCGTTGGCATTCTTGTTAAGGTTGGAGCTAGAAGTTCTCGGTCAGCAGCTCCTCGAGTGACGACCAAAGGTAGAGTGTGTAAAGCGCTCGATTCTCAATGTCTTCAAGCTGTGAGAACATTGAGTGCTTATGACATGGTCAAAAGAGGAAGAAATGCTCAGACATACAGGTGTCTGCCGAGACCAGCAATTCTCTCAGACCGCACTAAAGATTTGCAGTCAGCAACCGGCCAAACAGCGTAATAGTTATGAAACGCTATCTATGGGAGTCTGCTTGGACAATTCACTCACTCGGATTGCGCTTGTACGCCATTGCACTAGATCCGATCTGGTCCTATTGAAAAGGTCAGCTTCTAACTTCTTAATGCACATTTGACTAGGGTTTGCAAGGCATTTTTATGAGCTCTTCTAGGTTTATCTGCGAAGCAGACGAAACCAGCTGCCTTTAGAACATTCAAAAAGTGCATATTTTACTCGGACTCACTTTCTCAAAAGGTTCCTCTATTTCTTTCTGAAAAGTTGTTAGTAACATGTTTAAAAGCTATGCGGTCCATTCTGTGGCAGGTGACACGTACAAGATGGGCCAAATGTCGGACTAGAAGTTCTCAAAGTTAGTGACTGCTATTCTAGGAAGTTCACCGCTTTACATACTGTCACTCGAGATCTTTTGGACAGTAGCGCCAAACGCGGAAAGCGCATTAGCAATTCTTAGATCCACCTTTCTTGTATACGTCTGGGTAGAAATTGGGTAGCAGCTAGGGAAGCCGGCTTTCTCGCAGAGAATTTCGTTGAGCTTATCGACCTTTGCCCCATCGCCCTCGAAAATCTCCAGGAAGCTGGCCTGGGTACCTGTGGTTCCTTGAGCGCCTCGGTATCCTGAAGGTTGTTCGAGTCAGTGATTGGTTTTTAGGCAAGGCAGAAGGAAGAGTTTATCTTACGGATGTCTGCCCGAACCTTGCTAATATCGTCCAGGTCCATAAGTAAGTCCGCGATCCATTGTGCAACTCTACGGCCCACGGTAATCAATTGAGCTGGTTGAAAGTGCGGTAAACTGGGGTTAGCTTTACATTTGCGACATTAGGGTAGAGGCACTTATTGTAACCCAGCGTAGGAGTATCCTTCCATTCAAGTGCAAATTTCGACAGCTTGTGAATGATTATGGCTAGCTTTGGCAACAAGAGGTCAAGCGCATCTCTCTGGAAGATGAGGTCCGCATTGTCGGTACAATAGCAGGAGGTTGCTAAGGGAGTTAGCATTTGCCTTCTTTGGATGTTTTTGGAGTAACCACTCCCGAGACGTGATTTAAAAGCAGCAAGATGGTTCTTAGGTAGAAGCATGTCTTACAACACTTGAATCATTCCCGAATAGGTGATTACCTACCACCATAGTGGATAATGCCGGCCTGTTGTAAAGTTAGCACCTGTAGGGCCTATGCCGAAGGCGGAGAGAATTCGAAAAGAGCACTTACAGCTGCAGGTGCCACCTGACCAAAGGCATACACATGAGCCATGCTAGTATTTTGTCAAGTCAGTAATTGCGCGTTGAAAAGGAAGTGGGAGGTAGGCGGGGGAAGGAAGTCTCAGGAGCTGTGGCATATTGAGACTCGAGAGACCATCCGAAATAGAGCCTTAGAGGTACATACACGTCGTGTCTCCTCTTTCGCTCTTCCTCTGCAGCAACTTTGAAATCTTCATCCGTCATCACGACATGCTCCTTCATCTGCCGAATTGCCTCATCGCTAATATCGATCCCTAACTCCTTCTCGCCCTCGGCAAGCCAAATCCACAACTGTCTCCAAGTCGAAGCCCTGGTTCTTGCGCTAAAGATCGTCTTCATCTCGGTGCCTGATAGAAAAAAGAACATTAGTAGTGCTCAATTGATATACAAGCAATCCCAAAACTGAGAAGATGTGCTAAAGGGTACGGGGTACAGGGAGGTATTTGGTGTTGCGGGGTAGCAGTATGGCTAGGGTTCGATGGCTTTGCGGGGCATTGCTTATAAGAAATACTTACTTGCATAGCGCGAAGCAAGCGGAGTCTGGTAAGTGTCGTTGCCTGACATCTTGAATAGCAATTATGAGTATCTCGGTGTTGTGTTGCTGTTGTCAGGGGTTGTCCAAGGTTATTCAGAGCTTGATACCGTAGTCGCGGGGCAGATTTTTATCTACGCTAACCATAGCGGCCGCACGGCCGCACCATCACCGATATTCCGCTAGTCGGAGCCTCCCAAGCTTCCTCGGCTGTGTCCCCTCCAATGTTCGAACTGCCCACTTGATTTGATCGCGTTGTCACTCTTCGAAATCGAAGCGTTCTCGTGCAAAGTCTTGATATTGGTTAGAAAGGAGCTCCTGGCATAGACCCTCTCCTCGATGACATGGCGCTAAGTATCGGGCAAGTCCTCAAGGGACGAAAAGGAGCATATCAGCAGCTAAGGTAGTGGAGGCATTGAAGGCCTCCACCGTCTTCAAAGCGCAATTATTGCCAATTTCTACTACTAAACCAGATTTGTATGGGTTACTTGTTGTACTTGATCGCTGAAATGATAGCTAATCTATCCTTAGTGTTTTGGTAAAGACTGAGTTGGGCTTTGAAAAGATATGTCTAAAGCGCGAATACGGCAATTACGAACTCCCTGCTATAGCATCATGCCAGTATATTCGAAACCTACTCGATCTTATCTGACCGAACGGCGACGATGCAGAAGTAGATAACACATATTTGACCAAAGAACATCCATGCCTGGTTTTTGAATGGATGGATCTCTGCGAACAGTGCTCTCCGATCCATTTCGAGAGAATTCGAGTCTTCTCAAGATTATGGCTAGATGAGTCCTGTCGGCCCTTGCTCTTCAGCAGCTGGATACCAAGTTGGAAACACAATTTGTCAAAGTAGGGACATTGCGTCAACTCGAGCAGCTGCCAGGGCCCAAGGTGTCGCCAGAGCGAATAGACTTCTCGAATACTCACTGGTTCTGGATTACATGAAAAGACCGACAGCTTTGGAGGCACTACAACATTCGTACCTGCAATTTCTTCCGTGAAGGAAAGTTTGAAAGCCGTCCTCTTATTGATGCCGGAAAATGGACGAATGTATGCTCAATCATACCGACCTTGGTACACATACTACATTGTCACTGCTCGGAAGGTTCATGAAGGTTTACAAGTAACACAGTTGTATTACACAACTTCAACAACTCTCACAATCACCATCAATAGCAATAGCTCTTACTCACCAAAAACTCAAACCCATTCTCCATGGCGGAGGATCCGGAACTTTCGGTGGAAGATAGACAACTTCTCCGCAAGATCATGAAGCTTGATCCAAGCGACAGACCAACAGCAAGATAATGCCAATGAGGGGTGTAAAAATGGGCGCGAACACAGGCCCTGCACCGTAAAACTGCGGAGTTTTCAGCAGCCTTAAGTTTGCTTTACTAAAAGAAAAGTGCAGAAGAAGAAACAGACGTAGGTACAGCAGTAGGTCTTCTCTGGTGGTCACTCACCCAACTACTACTGATCTAAGGCTGATATCCCTAAATGTTTCACGGTGCAATAGCTCCGGTGTAGCCCAAATTGGGGTACATTATTTGATCTGCTGTCTGAGGGTCAAGAACAATTTTCGGATAGCAGGGATCCTAGAGAGATTGTAAGTTTCTGGTGTTATGATTTCTGGACCAACATCGATATGAGATACAAACGAGCCGGGGTATGTTACTCACATCGTCGAAGAAGGGTATTTTGGAAGCATCCTCCTGGAACCACGTATCTCGATGCTTATGTTTTCTCATGCACCATGCGCAACGAATGTTGCCGTCCTTCGGAGCCCTTTCCCCACAGGGACACCAAAACTACATATTTAAATCAGCACAAAACCGAGGAAAACTCTAACATCTTACTTACAGCTCTCTCATCCTGATTGTCGTCAAGCCACATGCCTTCATTTGGATCGCCATCCCACTCGTAACTCCCCTTTGTTCTCGTTCTAAAGTATTCTTGGTTTGGGAGCTCTTCTTTGAGTTTACAGGGCAAACAAATCCACCGAGTATACTGATCACAGTCACAGGTGTCTGAAAGATACGGCGGAAGGTTACGTTCAACCTTCTCATCACAAACGGTACAGTAACAAATTATGGTATGGCTTTGAAGTGCTGGATCAAGATGTGGCCTCCGACGAGAACGCCAGGGTGGAGTGTCTCGAACCCGAGGCACATATCGGCATTCCTATTTTGATAGTCAATTGGTATTTTCTTTGAATTTTTGAAGATTGTTAGGGACTGCAAACCTCGCAAACGTTCACACGACACCTGAGGCAGGGCAGTGCGTTCACAGCATCGCATTTGAGGTTCCAAACTCTAACCTCGAGCTCTTCATCATAAACGGCTCTGCCCCATTTTCCCCGAGCAAAATCAAGTCCCTCGCACAAGCCGTAGAGTGATCGAAATTCTTGACGCGCTTTGAGGCCGTTGCCGTCACACAAGGCTAGGCATTTCAGGTGCTCAAATATCGATTCGTTTTGACGGATATTGGTATAGAGCTCTGAGCATGTTGAGGCCAAATGAAAGAGATCTAAGGTACTGAGGTACTGAGCTATCTTCTCCAGGATTTCGTACTGTGATACAAGAAAAAGGAGATTGGCCATGTTGTTTTGAGGAGCAGAAGAGTTGGATGAGATTTGTTTTGTTGGCTTCGCGTCTCTGTGCATGCAGAGTCAGGGCGAGGGGTCTGGCGGGTAAAAGCGGTTGCATACGTTCTCCCAGTCACCAGTAGGAGGGCAAGAAGACTATTTACAGTAACCATCTGTTTCGGCGCTCTCCATATACAATTTGTTTCAAGACAAATCGATATACAGCAAAAGGAGGAGAAAATTGACATGACTCTCATATCATTTATTTGACTTCGCCGGTTTCCATATCTGATAGAGCATCTTGATAGAATCCAGACTGGCATTAACAAAGCTTTGTATCAAGGATACTTATGACTGAGATCGCGAAAGCTGACAGAACCATAACAGGAGTTGCACACTCACAAATCAGATCAAGTGGTCTGCGTAAACCCAACAGATAGCCAGCTATTATTTATTTTCTCATACGCCGTCCCAGCCAGTGGCTATGCGGAACTTCTGCTATTTCTAATATATCCTCAGGAAAAACCCGCGGCCGTGTAAAAAGACCTGAGTTCTACATGTCTCGACAGCCAGCTATTACAGCACTGAAAGCGTACCTCCTATCTTCATACCTTGGTCTGTACATTTTTCTCGAGATTGGCTTTAGAAAAGAAATCTCTGGCCTTATCTCCCTCACATTATTCCATAGCAAGGATCGTCGCATCACGTGATCTATACAACCTGGCAGCTCCGTTCAGGGGAACCTGGAAGGTTTGAACAAGTTTCAGCCATCCTCTTTGAGATCCGCCCCTCGTAATCCAACTTCTTCATCAAATCCACTGTGAAAATTGCATCTCATCGGCATCATACCACAAAGAATAACCGAAGTCAAAATGGTTTGTCACCTAGTGGCTTGGTTACAAGTGTAGGTAATTCTGAGCCCTGACTTTGTGTGTTTAGGCTAGGACATTATCGGCAGAAGAGATCCAGATCCTGAGGGAGGAGTTCAATCAGTATGTAAGTGCGAAAATCACATATCTTCCTCTCAGAGCTGGAACTTTCTGACTGAGGATAGGACATCGATAAAGCGGGTGAGCAAAAGTGGGGGTGTAAGGGGAGTTATGTACCAACTGACTGGGCTAGGAAGTATCACAGTTGAGGAGTTTGGGAAAGTGATGAAAGCATCTGGTCATAATGCCACAGATGCCGAAATCGCCCAAATAATTAAGGACGTTGATCTAAATGGTGACGGCACGATAAATTTCAACGGTGTGATAAGCAGCTCGATAACCTCAATCTGGAAAGTCACTCATATTCTTTACAGAGTTCATCGCTATGATGACTGGCAGAATCAAACCTGCCGCAGCCGTTGACACGGAGGCTGATTATAGAGCTGCGTGGAAAGAATTCGATCCATCATTCAATGGCTCGATTACAGCTTCCCAACTCCGGCAGATCATGGCCGGTTTGGGAGAGGTGGCTACGGATGTGGAGGTCGATGGGTTGATGAACTCTGTGGATGGGGATCAGAAGATCAGCTGTAAGTTGTTTTCTCTATGTGGAAGAGTTCCAAGAGAAGAACAGTAACTGATTGTGATGGCCATGAAGATAGGGAGTTTGTTGAGTTTGCGAAGAGAAAATCGGGGGATGTATAGTGTATAGGTAGTGTCAACACCTCGTCAAACCAACTTTAAGGTGAATAGTAGGTAATGCGAAGGTTGAGCACATGGAGTATAATCAAATAGTGGTACTTTCAATAGGGGAAGGACGCCTCATGTAGAGCGTCTCAAAGTTTAGGACTTCTGAAAAATGCTAAGCAATTACAGCATTCTATGTGCATATTGAAATAGAGTAGAAAGAACTGCTTACTCGGCTGCCTGACTTTAGACTAAAGGAAGAAGTTTATGGCATGCGCACCTCGATTGCTCGTGGATCCTCAGAAGCCTTAGACGCAGAGCTACCTTCTTCCCCAACAGTTGAATACAAGATAAATCTGCGGCCGGGAAAGCACAACGGCAATAAAATCGACCGAGGTGAGCTGCCACTATCGGGCCTCAAGCCTACGGTAAGGATAGAAAAGGTGTATAGGTAGATTAGACCGGTGCAGGCAGACTACTGCTCTGTTGGCATATTTTGTCTTCTGATATCATGACGTTCGTTCTAGCAGCTCTATCAAGGCTTTCCACAATGCTGCACTTGCAGCTCTTCTCATAGTCGTCCATTTATATGTCAAACTATATCAAACATCAAAGACAAGTTAAGTGACCCAGGTTGATCCAAGATCAATGCAATTAAAAAGTGAGCGTCTCCTCGATGCATTATCCCTCTAGAATACACTTCTGCTCGACCTCATAGTCACTCATTCTATCCCCAAACTACAAGTACAAGCCCTCTGGTTCACCCTCACTCTTTGTCTTGAGAACTCTCTCCCTCGCAGCCCTGAAGTCCGCCATTTGGACTCTCATTCTTCGCTCTCTGAGGGCCATCAGACCAGCCTCCGAGCAAATAGCCTTAATATCCGCACCAGATAAATCATCCTTCTGACTAATAAACTCCTCCAAATCAACGTCCTCGTTCAACGACATCTTAGATGTATGTAATGTGAAGATCTTGCGCTTGGTGACCTGATCGGGATTCTCGAAAAGGATCTTCCGGTCAATACGTCCCGGTCTGATGAGAGCAGGGTCAAGGGTATCGATCTTGTTGGTAGCCATGATGACTTTAACATCTCCTCGATCATCGAAACCATCAAGTTGGTTGAGGAGTTCTAACATGGTTCGTTGGATTTCTCGTTCACCCCCTGATGTAGACTCATATCGCTTGGTACCGATGGCATCAATTTCGTCGATGAAGACAATCGATGGTGCATTTTCTGCTGCGACCTGTAGATTGTTAGATGGTCTTATTTCCTATCACAGAGGAGAAACATACCTGGAAAAGTTGCCTGACAAGCCGTGGTCCATCACCCAAGTACTTCTGGATGAGCTCACTTCCCACGATACGTAAGAACGTTGCACTCGTCTGATTTGCCACGGCCTTTGCAAGTAGCGTCTTTCCAGTACCCGGCGCACCATAGAGAATGACACCCTTCGGAGGCTTGATACCCATCTCTTCATACAACTCCGGATGTAACAGTGGTAGCTCCACCGATTCTCGTACCTCCTGAATTTGCGACTCCAGACCACCAATATCAGCGTATGATTCCGTTGGCGCCTTGTCAAGCTTCATGACCGAAACCAGCGGATCGGCATCATCAGTTAAAACACCGACAATAGAAACAGACTTGTGATGAAGTAAGACGCTCGCGCCAGGTTCTAACAGATCCTTGTCAACAAACGACATGATGGAAACGTAGTATTCGGGACCAGTAGTGCTGGAAACGATGGCATGATCATCGTCAATCATCTCCTCCAAAGTACCAACACCCATCGGGCTACCACGCATATCGTCAACTCTTCCTCGCTCATCGGCATTCCTGTCGAGGGCTTCAGAGTCGCCACCAGCTGCAGCGGGAGGCCCTTCCTTTGCTGCCTTGGCCTTTCGCAGACGTTCTTGGTTCTCGACGTACTCTTCTTCAAGGAGTAGGTGGTCGTGGATTCGTTGCATTCGTAGGTATCTCAACTTGCATCTGGAGGTAGGATAGACGGTAGGAAGTTTCGCTGCTGCATTTGGGCCAGCCGCCTTGCGCTTCTTTCGGCCTATGCGTGTTGTTGGCCGTGGAGGTGGTTCGTACTTGGGCTTATCCTTCTGTCGGTGGCGATGATTAGAATAAAGAAATCAATCCGATCTAGAGCTCCCATACCTTCTTGTCCTTCTCATCTTTATTATCCCCACCTGGGCCGGCTCCTCCCAGGCCAGATTGTTGCTGTCCCTGTGGAAGTGGTTAGCCTTGCCTCTCGATCCATGATCCAAGAAGAGCTTACCATCTTGGCTGCAGTGCTGTCAAAACAGTTCTGCTAGCAAGCTACGGGGAGATATTAGATCAATGACAGACGATGTGTCTGATCGATGATGGTGAGGTTGTTGATGGAGCTGGGTGATGTTTGTAATGACAGTCCAGCTCCTCTGCTCCTACGCAGGCGACAGGAACGCGCATGGGTGCTCTAGCGTAATATCCACGTGACCTCAAGCCTCAGCCTTCAAGGTGCCTGGATGCCGAGGCATCCCTTCCAAACATCGAGATTCTAGATCGTGCCTTGAGTCCGACGTAATAATCATTTCATTGGAACCACGTTGAGTTCCCTGGACAACATTACGTCGGAAAAGTCTCTCAAACCCAACTCGTGCAGGTGGTAAGTCTACGAAAGATAACAGACCCGTTTCGTCATTGTTCGCCCAACCAGAAGATACAAAGGAACATCACGAGCAAGTACCACCGCCCCGGACCACCACCCCGCCAAGGAGAGAATCCAGCTTGCTACAGGGGCAAGACATTCTCGTGAGTTCCTTGACATCTCTTCATCTCGATCTATAGTATTTCTGATTGCTATATCCCGCGACAAGAGCGCGATCTAACATACCTATGCTAATCATCACAATAGCCCGAGCGATAAAAAGGCACCCCGCATTCGGACACTCTTCGTCACTCATTTGCGCGAAACGAGCCCCCTGTCGAACTACAAGACTCTTCGTTGCTGTCGTAACCTCTGAAGCTATCTAGACAGCATCAGTGACTAGACCTCTGCCCAAAATGACTTCCAACCGCCTTCGAAGAATCGCCAAAGAGCTTGCAGACATCCAGGGGGATACACAATCCAAGATCTTCTGCGAACCAGCAGATGGCTCAGAGCTATCACACCTACGGGCCTCATTCCCCGGACCGCCAGATACGCCGTACGAAGGAGGTACATACATAGTAGATATCAAGATCCCGAATGAATATCCCTTCCGACCGCCCGTGATGTACTTCACAACCAAGCTCTGGCACCCAAATGTCAGCAGCCAAACTGTGTGTCCATCTATCCCGGCAGAACTTGAGTGTGAAGCTAACATATTCAGGGAGCCATCTGTCTCGATACTCTAGGTTCAGCCTGGTCACCGGTTCTTACTATCAAATCCGCCCTTCTCTCCCTACAATCCCTCCTCAGCACACCTGAACCCAAGGATCCCCAAGATGCGGAAGTAGCGACTATGCTTATGAACCATCCCGAGGAATTCCATAGAATGGCAAGAGACTGGGCAGTTAAATATGCGAACGCACCCAAAAACACGAATTGGCAGAGTTCTGCAGCTCAAATCCCCACACAATCTCGACCGAAAACCCAGAGGTCAAAGGAGGAAGAATTGAGACGGTATGGTCTTTTCTGTATGTTGTGGTGTGGGATCGGTGCTAATGGCAATACAGATACCAAGGATATAATAAAGATCTCATTGATCGATTTGTAAACATGGGTTTTGATATTGACCGTGTAGTCGATGCCTTTCTATATGTCAATATCGATCGGAACAACGGACAAGATTACGAGCTCGAGGAAGCATACATGGGGGACATCACAGCGAGATTGTTGGGCGAGCCATGAAGTCATTCAGGGGGATCGGTTTTTACGACAGGGAAGCGAAAGGTTGCATGCATGGTCCTGGAGTCATGAGCATAACTGCTTTATATTGCTGCTTTGTATCGAATGGTGGACATAGCGAGTCCTGGCGTCTGGAAAGGTTGCTCGTAGTCGATATATGATCCAGTCACTTCAAGTTCTCTCCTTGATCCTTACATTGCGAAGTTATAGTTCTTCAGCGATGGGTCGTCCCCCGTACGCATGTCTCCTACCGAAATCGACTCCTGGAAGTCGCAGGAGGCGGGGGTATCGTTACGGCAACTATAGTGACCGAGTTTCACAACTTTCATCGTTCATAGAATAGGCCTATTTCTCCGTTTCCTTCTATATATTTGGAGCTTTTGCCAAGAGAAGTAGTCAAACTCTCTTCGGAAAGCTAAAAAGCAACGTCTTCTCATCTCTCTAAGTTCAAGTCCCCTATCTTTTC
The DNA here is from genome assembly GCF_003019875.1 of Amorphotheca resinae ATCC 22711. Taxonomy (NCBI): domain Eukaryota; kingdom Fungi; phylum Ascomycota; class Leotiomycetes; order Helotiales; family Amorphothecaceae; genus Amorphotheca; species Amorphotheca resinae. Next base: position 2,112,130 of record NW_020194474.1, on the reverse strand, counting down.
TTCGCCGCCTCTTTGCGCACCCCCCTTATCTATGTCTTCCCAGTGGCTCTCCTACGCCTTCGCTCCTCTCCTTGCAGAAGCTAGATTTCAACTTTTGAGATGGGAATCCGAGCCGTGAATAAGGAAGTGTTGGCATTATTGGCTCGTGGGAGTGATCAGGAAGCGACGAAATGAGCTCTTATGTTTCTTAGAATTGAGCTGCTGGGGGGGGGGAAGGGGGGGGCGTGTTGGCGTCGTTCTTTGAAGGTAGGTTTTGCAATATATAGTTCAGTGATATGGGCTAAGTCATGAATGATGGGGAAGTGGTAGGGAGAAACTTTCATTGAGTGCTTATGTCTCGCTTCAAGTGTGGACTTCCTTCTGTGTGCTATGATCCTCGAGTGAGGGGGTATGTGGTGTATTCTAGAGATAACAAGCCCACAAACCAAGTCCTTATGCTCCCTCTCAAACCGTCACCATCTCCCGAATGAGCTTTCTTTGCGTCGCCCCCCTCTCACTCCATCCAGCTCTCATCCATTCAACCTTCGAATCGCCCTCCTAGCGTCCATCCCCCACAGCTCTCTCTCCCTCTCCATCATTGCTCACATCCATATCTTCAGGCTCGTCCGGATAAAGCTTGTTCAAGATATCCGTCAACATCTTCGTCATCAACACAGCCTTGGCTAGGAACTCTTTCTGCGTCCACTCCTTCTCGATCTCGAGTCGATCCAGGAACTCGCCCAGCATCCGCTGCTTCTCGAGCTCGGCGCCGGTCAGATCGAAGCCTAGGGCGCGTGCCTGCTGATTTTGTTCGGTGCTCAGGGTGACGAGGAAGGAGTCGAGTTGGTGTTTTTGTTCTTCGGATAGGGTCTTGAGGAAACTGGTGAGGGTTGGTGGTGGTGCCATGCTTGGTTGGTTGTGGTGATCGTTTTTGAGATTTTGAAGGTGTGGGGGGAGATGGAGGTTGGAGAGATGTTTACATTTTTTCCCTTTGGATAGAGGTTCACGTTGGGGTCTCGGCGATGCTTAGAGGTACGAAATACTTGACGAAGGGAAGAATGTTCGATGGGTGGGTAATAGGTTTCTGTTTATATTCAAATGTTTTCTTTAACCAGGACCATTAGGGATACAAGTTGGTTTGAAGTACAACATAGAGACACTATACATTCTCTAATTCAGCTTTTCAGATGCTCAAACAAAGATGGTCCTAAGAGGAATGATGCCATGTTTGTGTTAACTGGCCCTCTCCTGATCCAACCTTTTATATTGACTAAGTACCGGATAATGTCTAGTTCCTGTTTAGCAGTTGTCGAATTTGTGACTCCCAGATATGTTTACAAGACATGGTAGAGTTGAAAACCAGAAAGGGTGTTCAGGAACTCCCGGTAGTAAGCTAAACAACTTCAAGAGTCTACTGTATACAAAGCAGACAGCATGTTAGTCCGCTTAAAAGATATTTAGTCACGCAAAGTTTTGTATAAGACGGCAGAATAATCAACTATCCTTCTAATTCATAGTGTATGCATGCTGCATAGCCAATCCATTGTGAACTACGAGGGGTCAATTAACAAGAGGTTCTACTTTGATTTTCCGCTTTGATCTTCTGTTAAGTTGACTTTTGAGACCTACTAGCACAGCATCTTAAGTAGCTTCTTAACTCAGCTATTCTGTCATTATTTCCTATACTGTTGTCATTTGTTATATAGATGACAAAAGATTGAATCATAGTAAGGAAGACAGGCTCACAACGGCAAGAATCCTCTCTCGCGAAGGAAGCGGAGTTCCGAACTATCTGAACAATTTCCATAGACCGTAGAATTCTTTTCACTTTACAACTATCGTAGGATTTTACAGATAGAGATAGCTTGGTTCTCGGTTATGGTCTGTGATCTCGGTTCGGGGTTTTAGAAGAATGAAAGACAGTTCTTGGGTCGGAATTCAGCAATGAGCTTTTGGGCCAGAAGGATAGTGTATTAGTGTCATGACAGAAGTCTGTACAACCACAGAGATAGGACTCGAGATAAGCGGTGATTAGATTATGAGTAACATCACCTGATATTTTGGGAAACAGTAGAAGAGATGTGTGCACAAAGAACAACGCCTCGCTTCTGAGGGAATGGATGGCTTCTTACCTTTATAACTTCCTCCTACAATGCGCTCTGAGTTTTCTTTGGGGAATTAGGAACTACTACCACCTTGTGCTTTTTTATGGCTAACGTTTTGTTCGTCTGTTGAACTTCAGATATCGGTGTTCCTATCCTCGCTTAATTTAAAAAGGGGGGTTGATCATTTGTTCATTTGATATTCGCCCCTGCCCGTGTTGCATTTACAGAGATATAGCATTGTTCTAGAAATAAATAATATTATGACACCATTTTCTGTTATTCGAGCCATCCGATAAAGAGGTTGCCATAAAGATTTGGAGGTTTATTGAGTTTGGGTCCTAGAGATTCCAGTTGTGAAGTTTTGGTTGTGAATTACACTGAAAAGAAAAAAGACACAAGAGATTTTTGAATATGTGCAATTGTTCCTTTTTGCTTTACTTGGGCCTTGAAGGCGTTAAGGAGATTTCTTGGCCCCATTTCACTATTTGGCATGAACTCAGCAGTGGTACGGAACACTCTTGCGCTCATCTTACACATCAGTAACAGCTATCATTACCCCTTTTTGATGCACAACATTCTTCTACCCCACAAATAAAAAGGAGAGGGACAGACCAGAATAGAATGATACCAGGCCAGGACCGTACGAAGTATGTGCACACTGCTTATGAGAAACAATCCGCAACGTCAAGGCCCTCCTCGATGAGTCGTGTCCTGGTATCTGGACCCGAAAAAATGCCAGCGGCAAGTGGGGATAGCCTCGATATCGAACGGCGCCATCAACGGCGGCTCACGGAAAACGTGATTTTTGGATTTCCAATCGAGCAGTCTAAAACCAGCTAGATGAAACTTGCACAGAGTCTTCTATAAATAAAGCGTAGTGTCCGTACATCTGCTCCGACGTTTCAATGGAGACACATGCCGGGCGGTCAAGGGGTCCACGAATACTCCGCAAAAGCCGCTCGAGCACTGGTCGCACGGTCTGTAAGAGCCAGCTTGAGGCCTTGAAGTTTGAGAGTTGCCACGACTGATCTGCAGTGTGTCAGTGCCGTGCTCAACAAGCTCTGATGAGGGGAGACTTGCGTCGGCGATCGCGAGACGCTGGCTTGAAGATTCTGGCATGGGTTACGAATCTCTGCGGGTCTGAAGGTCAACCGAGAAGCTCTGGACGACTGGTCTCCAGACTCCCGCAAATCGTAATCATCCATCACCCCCCTCCGCTTCTCCCTGGAAACTGCGTAGTACTGGATAGTGCTGGGTAAGGATGTTTGGTTCCTGGATGTGGTGGCGGTGCTGGCCAAGAGGATGCTGATTGGATTGAGGATCGATGTATGGCTTTGTGGTTGGCTGTTTGATTGTCCAGAGATACCGATCATACCGGCGTCGTATGCACTCTTGCCCAACCGATAATCATGCTTGTGCCATCAAAAAAGAAAAGAAGAATATAATAGCGAGGGGCGGGTTTGGGCTCCCTCGATCTTGATTGTGAGCTTTGTTTTGATATTGTACTGCCATTATACCCGGCGTACGTATAGCATCTGGTGATATACTTTTGTCGATATACGTCTGTCCAGTGCTCGTCCCTTCCAAGGTTCTTTTGTCTCGGTCTCGAACACTGTCTCGAGAAAGCCTAAATACGTAAATGAAATAACCCCCCTTTCTCTCCTCACCAAGACCGCAACCTCTACTCAACTCAACTCGACTCTAACCACAACAACCTCTGTCTCACCCACATCAAGCCATCGTCTCCTCCTTTCGTTATTTCGAGACGTATTGCACTTGAGGTCCCTCTTCCTCTGCTTTGCGACAGAATCCATACCATCCGTCCATCCATCCATTCGTTCCTCCAACGACTGTCTATCTACATCCAGGCTTCCTTCCAGTGCAACCATCCATTCGCTCCTCTGGCGCTTACTCCATTCCTTTCTGTTGTTCTACGGAGTATTTAGCCATCGAGTCTGTCTCAGTTCCACACTACTACGGTCATTTCTGCCAGTCTATTGGTGTCACTATCCAACCACGGTTAATCGGGTTCTGGGCCCCTTCACGAATCGCTGGTTTTTTATATTGCTCTTCCAACCCCGGGGGCAATAACAATCAACACCACCACGGAGAAGTCATCGCAGGAGCTATAACAATACACGGAACCTTTTCAGGCCCAACTGCGCATATCGATATCTCGTACTGATCGCTACTCCACCTCTGACTACCATCAATCGCAAACATGAATATCAATAGGAAACTCGACCGGGTTAAGCAATGGGCGGGGGAGAAGATGGGCGCGGAGGCCAAGACCAATGTATCCGAGGAATTCAAGGCTCTGGAGTTGGAGATGGCTCTCAGGCATGATGGTATTGACCTCCGGGGATGCCTTTCCGAGCATAACTAACATCTGCCAGGGATGGAGAAGCTGCAGAAGTCCATGACCGTCTACGTCAAATCCCTCTCAAGACGAAATGATACGGAAGATAAGGAGAAGACACTGCCGGTGGCATACTTGGGGCAGACGATGATGCATCACGGCGAAGACTTTGAACCCGACTCAGATTTTGGAAACTGCCTGATCGGTGCGTCTACTAGATTGGACAACAGAGAAATTTACTGACAAGCATATCACAGGCATGGGTAGAGCGAACGACAGAATCGCAAGATTCCAGGAGGCGTACGTTGCAAATGCTACATCGGGATGGCTTGAATCAGTGGAGCGATCCTTGGTAATGATGAAGGAATATCAGGTACAGATTCTCGAACTTTAGTGAAGACATCTACGGCTACTAACTTCTCCAGGCTGCACGAAAGAAGCTTGAAAACCGGCGGCTTGCCTACGATGCCTCCCTGACCAAGATGCAAAAGAATAAGAAGGAAGACTTCAGAACCGAAGAGGAACTGCGGTCCCAGAAAGCCAAATACGAAGAATCCAACGAGGATGTACTAAGACGAATGGAAGACATCAAGGAAGCGGAAGCGGATAGTGTGGCTGACCTTCACGCATTCTTGGAGGCCGAGCTGGAATACTATGATAGATGCCGTGAAGAGCTCCTACGGTTGAAGAGAGATTGGCCAGCTCGGTAAGTTGATGTGCGAATGCCCAGGAATCCAGCTAATGCATCTAGAAATGTCCCTGTCCAACGTGAAAGACGACCGACCGGTCGATCTCGCTCAAACACGGCTCGCTCATTCGGTGGTGAGAGGTACAACATCTACGAGGAACCTCCAATGCCAGTACCAGATCCAGAGCCGGTCAGACAATATATCCGCTCTCAAACCCGAGTCCCAGCCCCATCCCGCTTGGAAACTCCTATTGACACTCGCACCCGTGATGAATATTCCTCATCTCCATCAAGACCCAATATCGGTCGCGCCACCACCTTCCAAGGTCCCACCACGATCTATCGTGAGTCGCCTACCTCAAACCGTCAAAACTCTATCCCGAATGAACTGGCTCTTCGAGGTCAGCTCCGGCAAACCAACCGAATCAACACTGGGACAGATTTGTTCGGCGATCCATCCGATGAGTCTACTATCAACAGCGCCAGCCCAGACCGTTCTTATGGAGCTAGGAGTGTGAGCCCTGCTACTAGCCATGAAAGTTCTGAAAACCGAACGGCGACTGGCAAGAAGGCCCCACCACCTCCACCGCCGAGCCGAGCAAAGAAGCCCCCGCCACCACCCCCGATGAAACGTGCGGACATCAGCTCGAGCGGTATAAATCGGTCCTAACATGCTAACTCAAGGATCTGATCCCAATCACATATTTGCTCCCGCGACGTTACATTGCTCGAGATTTCCCTTTGTTGATTGTCTTAGTATTCCAGATTGGCCTGGGTAATGGTTTTGAGACCGTTCCCTCAAAAGTACAAAAAAGGCGTTTTTGCACATAACCTTTTCGACTATCAGTCATCACCACTCCTTAATACTCTTAATTGTATACACTCGTTGGGGGATCATGGCCATAAATAAATCAACATTGGCAGGGCAGGGCTTGGCTTGGCATGGATGATATGGATAACAGCATGTTTTTGTTGCGGTTTCTTTTCTTTTTTCCCCTTTGTCCATTCTTATTCTCCTCAACTGGATTGGTTCTCTTCTCTTCTCACTGAGAGAGTGGTGGGAGAGAGAAAGATTAGAGAACTTTGGATTATCATCATCAGGTTGATACCGTCGTGCTATGCACTAACACTACTCTTTTGATTGGCGGCGTTTTGGAGGTCAAGGGGAAGGAAGGAAGGAAGGAAGGAGGGGTGGGGAGGAGGTCTTCTTGATTGTGAGGTCACTTACTTGGGATTGATTAGGTAGCGATAGGGATTGTATTGATTGTATTGATTGATTGATAGATGCTGGCACATCCAACACAACTAAAATTATCTGCCAGCATGGATGGGATGGATGGACTCTTATCTAGAGTAGAGCAAAGCAGCTAGCAATTTGAATAGGTTGTGGAAGGAAGGCGGGAATATATATATATGTATGATTGGAGGATTGGTTTTTTTACATTCTGTGAATTGTCATGTCTTGTCTTGCCTGATGATATGTGAGTTGAGTGAGTATGTCTACTGGATCTGGGGGTGGGGGTAAAATCACCACCCGTTCAAATCAGAATTATATGTAGGTATATTAAGAGTCTGTCGGTATATAATACAATACAAGCCCAGATTGAGTGGGTAGGTAGGTTGTAAGTAATCCTCCATGGTATAATAGAGAGAAAGAGAGGAGTCAGCTAGCTCCTTCTATAACTCATCTCTCAAAAATGATCCTCTCCTGAAAAAACGCCATCGCCATGCCTGTTAGTCAGTATACAACAACACATGCACTCCGCCTGCTTTTATTATATCCTGAGTTGTTTCGCTTCCGCTCCGCTCACCGTCTCCCACCCAAAGACTGCAGACTGACCAACTCATTATACCTCCCCCCCTTCTTCATCAACTCATTATGATCGCCACTCTCCACAATAACGCCCTGATCAAAGACATAGATAATATCCGCTTTCTGGATCGTGCTCAGCCGATGCGCGACCGCGATCGTGGTACGTCCCTTGGCAGCTTTGTCGAGGGCGGCTTGCACTACGTGCTCGCTCTCGCTGTCGAGGGCACTGGTGGCTTCGTCTAGAAGGAGGATTTTGGGATCGCGGAGAAGGGCGCGGGCGATGGCGATGCGTTGCTTTTGGCCGCCGGATAACATGGAGCCTTTACTGCCGACGACGGTGCTGAAGCCGTCGGGTAAGGACATGATGAAGTCGTAGATGTTGGCTTCTCGGCAGGCGAATTCGATTTCGGAATCCGAGACGTCAGAGCGATCGGCTCCTAGCAAGACGTTTTCGCGGATCGTGCCTTGGTATAGAGTAGGCTCTTGGGAGACGAGCGCGATAAAGGAGCGATAATCATTGATGTTCAGGCTGGAGATTTCCTTGCCATCGACGTAGATCCCGCCTGACAAGGGGTCGTAGAAACGTTCCATGAGGGCGATGGTGGTTGACTTTCCGCAGCCAGAGGCGCCAACAAGAGCGATGTATTGGCCGGGCTTGACCGTCAGATTGAGACCACGGAGGACGGGCTGCTCTGGACGAGTCGGGTAGCGGAAATGCACATCGCGGAACTCGATTGTACCTTCTACCGATTCAAGGCGTGCGCCTTCCGAGGACCAGGAATCGATGGCAGGTTGGCGGTCGAACAGGTTTTTGAGCTCTTGTGCGGCATGCTTGGCTTTGCCCATGTCGGCTGCAGGTTGTTAGTTTTGCCAAGGCGTGGGGGAGGGAGAAACGTACGGGCGAAAGAAAATATGGTGCCGGCAGATTGGGCACCGAAGATGACAGCAGAGAAACAGACGAAGAATTGGAAGATCGTGTACTCGCGATCGGCGATTCGATTGCCTCCGTACCTTTCAGTAGTTAGCACCATCCTCCAGGCTCTCTAAGATTTACTTACCAGAAGCCAAGAGCGACGCAGAGGAACATCAGGGATTGTGAAGCGGCATATAAGAGAGATGTTTTGAGCACTGATTCCAGACTCGTCTTAGCTTGTGAATTGAGAGCATCCTTATAGTGCTGAAGAACGTCGTCTTCTCTGGTCAAGGAAGCAACAGTTCGAATGGCGCTCGTCGCTTCACAGGCATAACTGGCACTCTTTTCGTATGCCTTCTTTGCTCTTCGTTGGAATTGAGCCAATAGAAAGAAACGGAAGAATCCACAACCCAATAATATAGGGATAGTAGCAATGCAAACCAGAGCCAATTTCCATGCGATTGCAATAGAAAGTGCGCATGCGGCAACGAGTGTAGTGATAACTGTAAGAATCGTGCCAAGAGTGACACCAGAGAGACCCGCGACATGGGTGGTTTCAGTACTGAGGAAAGACGTCAAGACACCCGCAGTGTTTTCTTCCTTGTCGAAATACTCGATGTCCTGTCGCAACATGGTTCTAAAGGCACGATTCCGAACCCGGTGGACGAGTCTCTCAGAACAGAAGGCAAATGCTACCCCCTGAGCGCAAAATGCAATCAACTGCACAAATGCAAGCATGAGATACATGAGCGCCCAGAAATTCGCATTGTGACGTAAAGTATGAACGGCTGACGGGATCTGCTGCTGCGTGGCCGGGTTGATAATAACGAGGGATAGGGAGATGATTTCTTTGGCGAAGAATACGGCCTGGGTCGGATTTCCACCACCACAGATGACTGAGAAAATGAGACCAATGATCATGAGGTGCCATTCGGTTGAGTTGAAAGAGGCAATCAATTTCATCAAACTCCAGAGTGAGTCCTCTTTTTCTTCAATTGGGCGTCTTTTCTGTAAAGCTAGCGAGGATTGAGACTTCTCGCTCGTAGTGCGGTCCAATTTGTTCGCGATGTTCTTGTCGTCAGGATCTTCCACGTATCCTTCATCACTCTTGCGAGTCATTCGGCGGACGAGTTCCTCATCTTCGTTAGCCACGCGCTCTTCTTCCTCGGCAGTCAACTCTTTCGTGCCGGCGATTTTCTGCGCCTCCACCAAGGAGTGGTAGGCCCCCTGCTTCAAGAGAAGCTCATCATGGGTCCCTTGTTCGATAATCCGACCTTCACTCATGACAACGATATTATCGGCATCCTTGATAGTCGAGAGACGATGAGCGATGGAGATGGTTGTTCGTCCTGCGGCGGCGACCTCAAGAGCAGCCTGGACGACCCCCTCAGATTTCGTATCAAGGGCAGACGTGGCCTCGTCCAGGAGCAGAATCTTCGGATCACTGACCATTGCTCTGGCAATGGCAATACGTTGCTTCTGGCCTCCGGAGAGAAGGAACCCCCGCTCTCCAACATTGGTCTCGTAGCCTTCAGGAAGTGCTGTAATGAAATCGTGTGCATTGGCCATCTTGGCAGCTTCAATAGCACGCTCCCGTCGTCTCTCCTCATTTTCGCCCTCCCACTGCGTACCAATGAGTCCATGGGCAATATTTTCGAATATGGTAGTTCCAAAAAGAGTCGGCTCCTGGCTGACCAGGGAGATTTGTTGTCTCAACCACCGCAGATTCAAAGTGCTGACATCGTGTCCGTCCAAGAAAACTTGGCCGCCAACTGGGTCATAGAATCTCTCAACCAGACCGACGATAGTGCTCTTTCCCGAACCAGACGCGCCAACCAGAGCCGTCATCTTGCCGGCGGGGATGACCAAGTTCACGCCATCCATGACTGTGACTTCTGGTCTCGAGGGGTAGATGTGCTTGACATTTCTCAATTCCAAGGTTCCCTCAACATGGTCGAGCTTCAACCCTTCATCAGAACTGGGATCTAGCGGTGAAACGCGGTCAATGGTGTTGAAAATCTTTACACCAGCTGAAATGGCAGTTGTGAAAGCCTGGATATTAGGCGCAACGTTTCCGAGGGAGAAGGCGCCAATCATGATGGACATCAGGATCGTAAGAATGGGGCCCAATGCAATATCACCGTCTACCAAAAACCTGCTTCCCATCCAGAAAGCGAGTCCGTAGTTGAGGTAGATGATCATGAACATGAAACCAACCATGATGGCCAGTCCGAACTTGACCTTGAAGCCATACTTCTCGGCCTCGGTCAGGTGCTTGTCATACTGGCGGGCCAGCTTATCTTGAGTACCAAAGGCCGTGGCGTTTCGGATAGAGGAAATGACCTCCTCTGCAACAGAGCCTCCAAGAGCATAGCTTTCCAGGGATTGTTTGTTGTTTCCGACAATGATCTTCGATCCTGCTCCCATGACTGCGGCCATGGCAAACACAGTGGAGCTGAGAATGAGAGTCAATTTCCAGGACTTGATGAAGCCAATAACGAACGCCGTAACGAACGTTGCCACCGCATTCAATGTCAGACCGACCTTCTCGGAAATCCCATCCTGTACCAGATTGGTATCCGCCGTGATCCTGGTTGTGATTTCGCCAGAGCCCAGCTTGTCAAAAAAGCCAATATTCTGCCTCATGCATGCCTCCAAATAACGCGCTCTGATCTTCCCACTTATGTGTTCGCCGGTATAGATAAACCCAACGGTCGAGATGTATACAGTCGTGAACTCGGCAATACCTATATACAGATAGTAAAGAACCATATGAGAAATCCTGTGCTCGAATTCGTGCCTGCTGATGGAGCCTTGGAAAAAGCCATTGAAGTCCCCGGCCAGATTACCAAAAATGACGGTCATGAGGGGAAGCGCAGCGCCCGCAGCAATTGCGCAGACTGCGCTGACCGCCATGATGAGGAAATCATTCACCGTCGCATAGCGGTATAAGGTCTTCCATCCACTGCCGGCATCGGGCGTATCGACCTGTCTCCTCAAGATCGCTTGTTCGTCTGCGGGGAGATGTGCGTATGGATCGTCCACCCTGTCTTCCACCTTCACGATATTCGAGTCGAGCTTCTCGGCCTTTGGCGCGCTGTCGTGCGAGAGGACTCGGGTCGTCTGGCCTTCGGTCTGGTACTTGTTGGTCGAATCATGCCCATCGGTCGATTCGCCGTTGCTTGAGGATCGGCTGGCTGTGCCTGGGGCCATGGTCTTTTCTGAATCGCCAGCCATTGTTGGCGGCGCGAGGGCGGGGGAGCGTGAACCGCGGGGTAGATTCGAGATGCGGTGTCCACGTTGGTGGATCCTCTGTGAAAGATTATCTTGTGCAAGTATCATCCATCGACGGTCAGAGGAAGATGCGGCGGGTCGTGTACGTATTTACTTGGGGCGGCAGCGGGGCAGCTCTTTGTCAAACGCAGCTCGTATCGCAGGGATAGATAAGAAGGGAGCTGTGTTCGTCCAGGCTGGGTGATGCTTCCAACAGCGGGAAAGGAGTGAGAGAAAGAGAAAGAGAGAGGAATAGAAGAGGTGAAGAAAGACAGACGACGATGATGAGAGGGAGAGAAGAGAAGGGAAGGGAAGGGGGGACATGATGGTTCTTTTGACCTTTTTGACCATCAGCGCAGGGGTTTCTCTGGATTATTTCGCGCCGGGAAGTTGTTGTCCCGCAAGATGGCAGGGTCTTGAGATCCGTTCTAGAATCGATCCCGCCTCCGCATGGGCTCAGTGGGGTCTTTGCTGCGCCGTCCTTGATTGGCCGTTTCGTATTTGACTGATTACGCATTTGCTCCGTACGGAGTATATTTTCGACCATCTATCTCTGACGTTGACGACTTGAGAAGTTGGCAGGATTTGACCAAGGCAATTCAAGTGCGTGTTCTCAGACGCCTGCGTTGGATCTCCAGAGGGAGAGGGACCGAAAGAGAGAGAGACAAGGCGAGAAAGGGAGGCATTCTGACCAAGAGGAGAGCGTTTTCCAAATGTTCAGCCCCGTTATCTTCATCCCTTCCTTTGCAACTATGCCTGGCTATTCCCTCCCTACCGCTCTGTTGATCTTCAACAGCAAGGGCAGAGTCATTCGGCGTAAAGATAGCATCCAGCCGTGCCTTGATTCGGTTCTTTCTTACCTTGAGGTACCTACACACAGTATTATCGATGAGTCCTATCCCTCGTTGCCTCTTGTCAGATCCTGCTGTTTCCACTGGCGAAACTCACTTGGATCTTCCATCTTGTGCCTCCACTCAAGCTTACTGTAGTACTGTAGTTCTGTAGTAGTGCAGTCTACTTGACTTGGGTAAGGTACCGCAGGATCGTGATGTTGCAGCGCTCTGGAGAATAATTCCTCTTGTCGAATAATTACCTTTACGTTGTAAGACAGTAAGACCGTAAGACCGTTGGGTTTACCAGGCAGCAGCTTTCGGGGTTCTGACCGAAACGATCTCGCCGCGTACCGCCTCTCGTATAGCGGCGCATGCGATTGGACGCCGGAAACGAGCAGCAACAAGGCCTTGCATAACTCCCGGCGGCGATCTCTGCGCCAGATTCGGCGGGCCGTATAAGGTAACGGTGTACGCTCTCCTTCGGCAAGAGACTCATTATTCACTCTCTCTCGCAATGGCACTCTGTCTTACCACGGTACTGTATGACCTCGTCGGATTTCTTTTCATTTTATCATATTTGTGGGAGTAGGGCTCGATCACTGTCCACTAAGTTTTGTACAAATTGCTACAAGTGACAGAAGGCCAGGATATCTGCGGCGAAGAAAATAATTGCCCATGGGCGTGCTCCTGTGATCCATGGCGCGGTCCCCCAAACGAGGAAATTTGACCTCTTCAACCTTCATGATACAATGTTCGAAGAAACATCCAGTGAGTCGCGAGAATCTCGTCATGGGAAATTGATCCGTATGATGCTCCAGCAGATGGAGGGTGAAAACATCACCACAATGAACTCAGGTTGCTAGGCTGTTGAGCCACGCATCATTCTAAGATCTGCTATGGCTGATGGGATACCAGCTGGCGAAGTTGAGCCTGCTTTTTGTATCAGGTCTATCGCAGACACCGGCAGGTCCAGTTCTTCTTCGTAATGAAGAATGAGTGAATATTCTTCCTTTCACCTTGAACACTGCTATTGTTCGCTTTTTCTTCTTCCTTCCTTCCGTCTACCTGTCAAAGTAGCCAACTGCTCCTTCCAACGTACAACCACTCGATCTTCCAAGCACACAAAAATCAAAACATCAACCCAACCATGGCAAGCCGCAATACTGTTACGCGCTTTGATCTGAGACTGAATATCGATCTCCCAGCCCATGCTCCTGCAGGTTGTCCGCATCTGATCGATATCAATGCTATCACTGAACTTGAAATACCTGATGATCTGACCTTGGTTGACGCTATTGTCACGCTTCTCTTCAAGTGGGACGCAAGATGTCTGCAGGACTTGTTGGACTTGAGCAGAGAGGATTTCTACTGCAGTCATATCACCTCGCAGCACTCTGAGTATTACGTGAAGAGAGATGGTCGGCATGTCACAGTATGTACTACTACCCCAGGCATGGGAATTTTTGGACTAAGAGGAATCACAGATTGGAATGCAAGCACCGGACAACGTCTGGCCTGACCACGAATTGCAGTACTACATTCAAGATGACGGTTGTTGGCACATGATTGGGGGCCAGAGGCTAAAGCAACAGATCACAAAAGGCCGGATATCTACTCACCCTCACAGTGTGCTGCCAGGCGCCTACAGGGGTTATGACAATGCGTTTGCCGAGCATATCATCTTGCTAGGGCTATGGGAACGCAGCCTGGGCACTACGTTTCGCTGGGAAGTGGATGGGACAAATATGATGGTGGAAGCCGGCTTCTGTGCTGGAGGACAGAGAGATGGATTTGACGAGCCGAGTGAAGGCTCTCTCTCCTCATCACTTGTTGATCTGGAGACACTCCTATCCGACATTATTGGAAACGACGCCCCTACTGATGTGGAAGATGCAGACACAAGCGAAGGCACTTTTGATCTGCTCTCTCCCTCCCCTGAACCAGCAGAGCATATGACATCTTCTCAATCTCGCCCAGATAGATCCATCATGTCTCCAACTCCACCCACCAGCCCCCCAAATGCCAAGAAACGAGTCCTCGTGGACGATGACGATGACGACGATGACTGCCCGCTGGTCCCGAGTTCACATCTACAAAAAGTAAACCGCGCGAAGAAAATAAAGAAGACGGAGGACCAGAGGGCTCGACACCGCAGGCGAAAGAAGCCATACTGAAGTCCTCTGATATCGGGCCACGAAGCTGGATCCTCGAATTGAAGAGATGAAGGTTGAGAAAATGGATGAGAAGGTGGTGATGCTGCAAGCATAATTCGAGCAGATTTCGAACACCACGAAGCTCCGGGATTTATGGAACGAGGGGAAGGAAAGGACTGAACATGGATCCCAGATACATTTCGGCGTAGTTTTTAAAACGGTTCCCCTTCCGTCCCACAGTGTCTCTGCTGCAAGTCTTCTGACTAGGTTGAACTCTCTCCCTCCCTCCCTTGCTTCCTCTTGGAATCATATAATCACATGTATGTTTCCACAGGCCAGAAACACATCGAGGTACCTTAATCAAACGGCTAACCGCGAATTAGCCCTATCCGTACCGACTACGGCCAATCTAACGACCGACGAGTCGCCCCCATACCTACCTTACCTACACACTGATCAAATCGAGCGCTTCGTGGCCAAGTTTCGCATACAATGTCCACGGAATTACATGGGACATAAGTCCTTTCACTGTCGCTATTACTATTGAATATCGCTATCAGCCTGTCAATATCAATATTGCTGACACTACTACTGTCGTTGTCACTATTTACTGTCGTTGTCACTGTTACTGTCGCTGTCACTGTTACTGTTACTGTCACTAGGTACCTAACCCTGCGTTTACTCAAACAACCTCATCAGTCCTTTCCTCCCCTTTCATATACTACATGGCAGCATCCATTCTTTCATCTTCTGTTCCTAACTCCTCTACCTTTCCCTGAAGTCACTATGGACATCTTACTCTAGTTCACCTGTCTCCTATTCCCGTGCTTCACGGCCATTACCTAATCCCAATCTACAGAGACGGCGTGCGGGCCTTGCTATCGTTCGCAATATGTCGTCGGGTTCATCGCTAGTGGTTCCAGCGAGAGTGGGACAGAAGAGAAAAAATATCAGTCATGAGATGGACATGCTATAGGCAGATGAGAATAGCAATTACCAAATACGAGAATTCACCAGAGAAGAGGAGGCCGAGTTCGCGTTGTTAGAGGGTCTCACGAACCAAGCAGCAGAGCACTGGATAGGTTTGTCGTCAACCTATTATATTCATGCTTCACGACCAAGCTAACATCTATACAGGTGCGGCCCGAACCCTGTCCCGTCAGGACCAGTTCCTGTACGAGTTCGATGATCTTCAGGTATCACTGTACTAGCCGATATCTCCCGTTGACAAATCCCCGAGACGAGACATACAACAATATATTATTCAACCAGGACCAAGATATCCTTACGAAAGACATCATATTTGCAATCTAGCAATGGATGTACAGGGCCAGAACTCGGCACCACAAAGTCACAAGACCAAAGATCGAGGGGGCCTCAAGCCGAAGGACAGTGCTTATGCAATGGAGTATACAAAAGAGGAGCGTCAGTGATATTCTTTTTTACCGTAGGATGAGAGTAGACATCACCAAGGGCGTTCACTTGGCTGCGAAGCAGATATGGGAAGGGAAGTTCGACAATAAGCGTATCGCAACTAAAGTCTTCTTCGGTCGCCACGAGTTGAGACATTTGCTTGACTGGGAGTCTATCCACGCAATTATTATCAATATTACATAGGACGTAAGCCCTTTACTGTCGCTGTCACTATCACTGTCGTTGTCGTTGTCACTATCACTGTCGTTGTCACTATTCACTGTCGCTATAACCTAAGGTATTGGCTGTGTAGCGGCAAACATGTACGTTAAACAATTAGATACCTTACCTACCTATCTGGTCTTCGGGGAGTATTTCAGGCAGCGCCTCGAGATCAGCGTTGGTTCAACTTGGCCATTCCCCTTTGTTTCTAGCACCCACTCCATCATCTGGTAGATTTCCTCGAAATTCGTCGGGCCAGGTCGAGGTACCTACCGGAGCGACGCGGAGGCATGGTGGCGCGGCAGGGAAAGTAAGATCAGTTGGTTGAAAAGAAATGGTAAGAGGCGGGCGAAGGTACGCTCTTTCTGGCCATCCAAAGATGGGCGCGAGGTAGGTAGGCATGGTAGGTATGTTAAACTTTCAGGGGGGTCAGGCATCCTTCTCGCTTCAGAACAACCTCGCTTCCACAACCACGCGGGAAAAAAAGAGAAAACGAGAATGAAAATGAATGCATTCCATCCCAACAACATCCAAGGGGATATAAAAAAAGTCCAAAAAGAATAGGATAATGCGTTCGCCGGGAATCGAACCCGGGGCCCATCGACGATTGGATTCGAAGATTCCATTGGCAACGATGGATTTTACCACTAAACCACAAACGCTTGTAATGTAATACGGTGTATACCTCGCTTCCTGCACATCAGTATAAGAACCTCTAGGAATCAAAGCTTAGAAAAATAAGAAGTCAAATTGTAGTAGCCTATCAAAATGAAATGGAAATTGGTATAATTTCTAGAATTTGAGGCGTTGGATCACTCCATCATACTGTCACAAGGCGGAGGGCGGGCAAAAAGGGGGTTGCAGAAGTGAAGCCGAAGATCCCCCACAAACGAAATCCAAAAACATCGCCGCTTTACCTCGAATAGCTATCGCCGCTTTATGAACCTATATTCACCGCCTTCGCTTCCTCGATATGGCTGAGGACAATGGCTTACCCTCATAGACACGGAAAGTTGATGATGGGCCAAAGCTAGGGATTTTCACCATCGCACCCAAACAACATCCCACGAGACACCTCTCTGGTAAAACCACATCAATACAGGAAACCAGTCCGAGGGCCGAAACCAGGAGTTTCCCCATCGCTCTAGGAGCGAAACTCTATGTCCCCCAAGGTCCCTCTCTACTGAAGACAAGCGGAGCAAGAGAACGAACTGAAGGCTCAAGATGGTGGGCAAGAAGTCTGGAAAGGCGCTCTTGCGCGAGGAGGGTACGTATCTGCCTTGTTGAGGTCAAGTTATATACTAACCAGCTGTTCCTGCGTAGGTCTGGAGCGCACTGATAATGGGATGAAGCAATCGAGCTGGCCGGAGGTTGCCATGATCAACCAGAAGAACTACTACACGTACGTCTTCATTTTCTTATTTGCGTGTAGCTCTGCTGGATATACGCGTCCGACAAGGCATCTCAAGCATTGAGGCCAATTGCGCTCGTTCTATATGCGAACAAGCTGACGTTCATTGTGAAGGGAGTACATGAAGCGCGATGAACAAATCCTACCTTTCCGACTCCAGAATGAGGCAAATCGAGACAAGATGATCCGGCATGCGAAGGATAGAGACCGGGCTCTTGCGCGCACGGGAACCACCGAAGTCCCAACACCGACGAATATCGAGGGTGAGCCGGAAGAGGAAGACGCAGGCGCAAACTATGGGTTCGACGCATCCAAGACCATTGTCATTCATCCCGGGAGCCAGAATCTGCGAATTGGCTTTGCAAATGATGCTCTGCCCAAATCTATACCTATGTGTATTGGGGTGAAGTGGTCGGAGACGGAATCGCAGGAATATGAGCCTCGGCCAAAACGCCAGAAGGTTGACTGCGCGCCAGAGCAGCAGTTTGGAGAGGAGTTCTCAAAAAAGTTTACGAAGATGTCTAATGACCTAAAGATTGACATGCGGGCCAACAAGCGGAAGGTCCTGCCGAATTCAAAGGAGTTGGTGGTCAGCTACAACAGACGTACACCACCTGAGGTGATTCCCGAACACAATGACCCTCTACGAATCGAGTGGACGGATGTGAGTAAGGATGATCCAAAAGATGTGTCGACGTTCTATACAGGTGCAGAAGCACAACGCATTCCGGATGATTCCAAACCCGCATATAAGCTCTTCTGGCCGATACAACATGGTTGGTTCCACGAAAACGAATATATGTCTCGTGACCATCTGTTTGACGATTTCGATGCCATCCTCGAGAAAGCTCTGAGGAAAGACCTGGGCTTGACGAGTAGCGTTGATTGGGAGCAATATAGTTGCGTCTTCGTCATCCCGGACTTGTATGATAAACGATACGTCGAACAAGCCCTTGAGATGTGCTTGAAAAGTTTCCAGTTCAAACAGGTGGCGTTCATCCAGGAGAGCTTAGCTGCAACGTATGGTGCTGGTTATACCAGTGCTTGTATTGTCGATATCGGTGCTCAAAAGACGTCGATATGTTGTGTTGAAGACGGCATGTGCATTGAGGATTCTCGGATTAACCTCAAGTACGGTGGTTACGACGTCACGGAAACATTCCTCAAGATGATGCTCTACGATCACTTCCCATACGCAGACATCAATCTCAAGCGGCGCTATGATTTCCTCCTTGCGGAAGAACTCAAGATCAGCTTCTGTACAATGAACCAAGCCGACATTTCTGTCCAGCTCTACAACTTCCATCTCCGTGCCCCAAACACACCTACCCACAAATACCAGTTCAAGACTTACGACGAAGTCATCCTCGCGCCAATGGGCTTCTTCGATCCTTCAATCTTTGATAATAGCGATAAGCTCCAGGGACGCCGGAAGCTCATAGACCGTTCATACAACGCCTATGACCCCGATATGCCGGACGATCCAGCCTCCGCTGCTCAGCTTGCCATCCTCACCAGCATCAAGCCCAGTCTTGCTAACATCTCCAACAGCCTCCCCACGAACGGCGTAATCACGAACGGCAACGCAGAAGTGGCCACGCCCCAGAAGGAAAAAACCAACCCTCTGAATCTCCTCTCCCGCATGGACAGCGAAGCAAACGGCACCTCACACGTCACCTCCGCAGCTGGGTCTCCCGCCCCAGAAGGAACTAGCACGCCCGTCCCCTCGGGCCCCTTCGTCTTCGGCGCCAACGGCACCAACGGCGGCTCCCCAGGACCCAACGGCTCGGCCTTCCCTCCGGGCAACAGCTCGCACCACAGCGGCACGCCGGCGCCCCCAGCGGGGATCTTCGTGGACGCGCTCGCGCGCACGCAGAAAGACATGGCAGCGGAGCGCGACTCGGTGCTCCCGATCGCGCCGCTCGACACGGCGCTCATCACGTCCATCACGCACGCGGCCAAAGGCGACGAGAAGAAACTGCGCGACTTCTTCGGCGGCATCATGGTCATCGGCGGCGGGGCCAAAACGCCCGGCTTCGGCCCCTTCCTGGAAGAGCGGCTGAAAGCCAAACGCCCGGATCTCGCGGATAAGATCTTGGTGGGCACGAGCCCGCGCGAGATGGATGGGCAGGTGGTGGTCTGGAAGGGAGCGAGTGTGTTTGCGCGCATGACGATGCATGAGTCCTGGGTGGGGCAGGCCGAGTATGAAAGGTTGGGCAGTAGAGTACTGTATCATAAGGCGCTTTGGCAGTACTGACCTCTCGAGTCGGCGAAAAGATCATCAGGAAGGAAGGAGGTGGAGGGCGAAAATCTGGGCGGGCGTTCCGTTTATCCTATTCTATTCTATTCTACTCTACTATATATTGAAGGAAGAAAGTAGATGATGATTGGCTCTTTTTTTTCTTTCTCTTTTTTCTAAAAATTCAATTTATGGGTTTGTTATGTTATAGGTATGTATGTATGCATTGCGTTATAGGAGGTTAGGAAGGTTAGGTTAAGGTAGGTAAGGTAGGCATATATGAACGTCAGGACAAAAGTTCAGCTGCTAGCTCGTTGCATAGCACAATATAGCATAGCATAGCATAGAAAAAAAATGGATCCATGGCTTGATTCGATTTAATCTGGTTTGATTTGATATTCTCTGTGTATACATACATAGGTTCTTGACTTTAAGGTACCTTACCTACATCCTCGAAAGTGGTTGAAGTTTGAACAGGCTTGAATGATTTCTGCTCTTGAGTCTCTGGGAAGGAAGGGGGGGGGGGGGGGTGACTTGATTAGAGCGAGATATATAGGGCCTTCTTAATACCTTCATTCATCATTCAAGGCTTGATAGTTTTCAAAGAGATAGGTATAGATAGGTATTTAAAAGAAAATTGGGAGGATGGGTCAGGAATCTTGGGTGACAAGTCGAGTCTCTCGCAGCATTCGCTTATTTGATATTTACCCCTAAGTTGAACCCCGCTCGATGATCGGCTGGCTGGCTGGCTGAGCGCTACAGTAGGTACATTAAGAAGAGAGACATGTATGTATGGTTGCGCTCGCTTCCAAGCACAATAGGTGATACTATCGAGTCCCAGGGAATTTAAAGATTGCCTCTGAAGTTGAAAGAAAAATCACCATCCGAATGTCTCTGTATGCAATGCTACTTCTTGTACCTCCCCCCTAAGGACCTTTTTCTGACATGTCGCGACGGCATTACTGAGATCTTGATTCATTCCTTTAGGTCCACAGCCTATGACAATTAGTTTTGGAGAAAATATGAGGAAGGAGAGTGGACTGGACTTACCAACGACGCAGATTCTTTCATGTTCCAACGCGGCGGGTATTAATTGCCTCAGGACGGGTCTTCCAAAAAGACCCGGGCCAAGCACGTCGTTCTTCTCATGAACCTCAACCTGTTTCCCATCATCTGGTAGCTGAGGAACCGCTTTCTCGGCATCCGGGGTATGCGTGCTCGAGGACTCGCTCGTCGAGTTCTCGGACGTGACGTAGTAATCGATCGTCACTGTGCCCGCGGGGGCTGTGGTCAAGGCTTCGTGAAGCTGGTCCCGAACCCAAGCTAGTGCGTGTTTGTGCTTCACGGCCCAGATCAGCTTGATTTGCCGGATCACGGTCCGCTCGCGGCCGATCTTGCGGCTGAGATCGGTGAGCAGGGGGAGGACGGCGGTGATGCCGCTTCCGCCGGCTACGAGAATCATCTGCTCGTATCGGTATTCGAATTGGCAATGGTGACCGCCGTAGGGTCCTTCGATGAGGACTGGACGGGTGCGTGGGGATGCATCCTGTTGGGCGATCTTCATCAGGCGCTTTGTGATCCCCTTTTGAGGCTTGATGAGGAACAGGATCGGCTTTCGGGTCGTTCTTCCTTTTCTGTCCGTCACGTATGTCTCGTCGCAAGCGCTTGCGATTGTGAAAGGATGGTTATCTACAGGCGAGATTGTGGGGAATCGGAGAAAGACGTGTTGTCCAGGTTTCCACTTGGCGAACGCCTCAAATGCCGGAATCGTGATCTTGAGGATTTCACCGTCGATATCTTCCAGCGTGGCTTCAGCTCCCTTGAAGCCTGGGGTTTTGAGCTTGACCAGGAGACGGCCGCAGAGAGAGAAGAGCCAGACGGCAAGCGTGGCCCAGAGATAATCCCAGGAATCGAGGGCCATGCCGGCGTGCCAGAACAT
Organism: Amorphotheca resinae ATCC 22711; assembly: GCF_003019875.1. Classification (NCBI taxonomy): domain Eukaryota; kingdom Fungi; phylum Ascomycota; class Leotiomycetes; order Helotiales; family Amorphothecaceae; genus Amorphotheca; species Amorphotheca resinae. The sequence continues at coordinate 2,090,790 of NW_020194474.1, read as the reverse complement.
GAGGCCGAGATAGACAATAGCTGCCCCGATGTGAGAGTGCACGAAGATTTCATAGAAGCGATGGCGGAACCATGGGATACTGAAAGTGCAGAGGAAGACGAGCATGGCGAAAGGTGGGACGCCGGTATACTAGAAAGCGTGAGTAGTTAGTGATTCGAGAATTGGGTATTGCTTACTTCGTCTGCACCAGGTGAATAGAATTGCTTACGCAAGGCAGCGGCGCCTCCCTCCTTCAACGGTTGCACAATGAAGGGGACAGTGTGAACGATACTCAGAGCAAGGCATATGTACGACACATATCGATGGAGCACGTTAAGTTTCTCGTGACTGATGCCCGTCATAAGAGTGACTATATTGTACTTTCCACTCAGAGCAACGATGATCGGTGTCAGTGCAACGGCCATTAAGCCCGTCCTGACTCCCAGTGGTGGAGAACCGAAGCCTCGAAACATCCGATAATATGGCCTCTGCGCAAAAGTCATAATCGTAGCAAACAGGGAGGCCAGCAGAATGAAGGCGGCCACACCGAGCGACATCCCAATCCCGATCCTCCTGTAGGTCAGCGATCTGACAAGCGCGGTGAACTTCTGCACGATGGTCGTCTTCGGCTCGGGATACAAGACATAACCCGAGCCCAGCTTCTGGGAATAGAACCATAAGCCGAAAAGGAAGAGGAAGATGCAGTAATAGTAGGTCGTCCATTTTCCGTACTCGAACTGCGAGGCCCAGGAGATCTCGGTTTGCGACTGGTTATGGCCGGCGGCGTAGGCAAGGCAGCTGGAGTTCCTGCAGCGAGGGTCGCTGAGCGGGAGATACGTGATGTTGACGCTTCCGGAAGAGGACATCGGCATGGCGGCGCTGGTAGCAGTGCTCATCCCCATGGACATGGTTGAGGACGGCATCGACATGGCCATCATGGACGTCATGGAGGACGACATATGCATGGCCATCGTCGAGGACGACATATCCATTGACATGTCCATTTTGGTACGATGGGATAGCACGAAAGCCGCAGCCGCGTGGGACGAGAAGTGATGGCGGAGAGCGGCGATGACATGCTTTTGAAGATTTATTGCCTATTCTTATGTTAAAGCACCCGAGAAGTCAATGCTTGGTGGTGTGGGGCGGAGGGGTTGGCATGTCTTGGCGCGGGATCAATTCAACTCAATCTTGCGCACCCGCAGACAACCCAGTCGTGGAGATCACGTGTGACCCCTATGTCTGATATAAAGGCTCAAAGGGTCGCTTTCTGCCTCATATTAACTCTCTCTCTCCTGTACTTGGCAGACTGGACGCTGGCACGTTGCGGATTCCTTCATCTCGTTACCTCTGAAAAAGCATTAAGAAAACAGCCACAACTCCTTGCAAACATGGCCTCACCAACAACATACACACTCCCTCCTCTTCCCTATGCATACGATGTACGTCTCCTCGTCTTCCCGTGGCTGGACTGACTGACCTTCCATCAGGCGTTGGAGCCCGCAATCAGCGCGCAGATTATGACCCTGCACCACACCAAGCACCATCAAACCTACATCAACAACCTCAACGCCGCCCTCGTATCACAAGCTACTGCTACATCCAAGAATGATATTGTGGCCCAGCTGCACCTTCAAAACGCCATCAACTTCTCAGCGGGCGGGCACATCAACCACACCCTGTTCTGGGAGAACCTGACGCCGGCATCCTCGCCGTCGGCCCAGCCGTCGTCAGCACCAAAACTGGTCGCTGCCATCTCCGCCCGCTGGGGCTCTCTGGAGAAGTTCCAAGAGAAGTTCAACGCTGTGCTCCTGGGCCTGAAGGGTAGCGGATGGGGCTGGCTTGTTCAGGACACGGAGAGCAGCGCCCTTGAAATCATCACCAGCAAGGACCAGGACATCGTGCCCGCAGGAAAGAAACCCCTCCTGGGCATTGACATGTGGGAGCATGCGTACTACTTGCAGTATCTGAATGACAAGGGAAGCTATGCTAAGGGGATCTGGCAAGTGGTTAACTGGAAGAAGGTGGAGGAACGGTTTCTGAGTGGTGTTGATGGGGTGTTTGGCAGTCTGGCGGGGTTGAGGAGCAGCATTTGAGAGGGGCACCTTGATAGCTAGCAGCTAGCACCTTGATAGCCACCTTGCAGTGTAGTGGAGGGGAAGAATGATGATTATGAATTTATGATATCAACAAATGTGACGCTGAGAACCTTGCAGCGGTAACAGGGTAGGATAACGAATGGATAGATGGCTAATAATAAGTGGATGAATGCCCTTGCGTCAAGATGCTCAAAGCACCGCAAACTTGCTCACTTGCTCATGACGCCTTGGCGCGTGACAGGCAGAAGACAACGCTTGTTGACGATATCCAGACGAATGATTGCAAATACTACTGCGACATAATTCCACTTACATATCAATATCAGCGTCAGGATGTGAAGTTGAAGGTAGGTAGATCGGGAAGAGAAAAGGGGTCGTGGATCGAATCCGGCTTTCGATTGGTGTCGCTTGGCCTATCGTACCGGATATAGGATGATCCGCATCCGGCGTACCTATCGTTGTGGCGGAAGTGGAAATGGACTTCTGGGGACGGCAGAATACGTATTCCAATTTCCTGGCTGTTGTTGTAGATGGCGGTAGATAGACAGTTCTATTTCCTCTCTTCCCTCTCTTCAAGCGATCCGAATAATCAAGCAATGCGAAAAAATCCCCCCTGTCGCTGTATCAAGAAATATCCTGTGTTCTGGGGATCTGGTTTGAGGTTTCCTCTGCCCACAGCGTAGCTCATAGGTCCATGGAAGGCCTTTCTTCCCAATCAAGAGGGCAATGTGGCCGAGCGGTTATGGCGCCAGTTTCAGGCCTTCACCTGAAATTCATATCTACTGGTTCGAAAGAGCATGGGTTCGAATCCCATCATTGTCAACATTTCTTTTTGCTTTTTTTTGGTACTGGTTGCGCCGTTTTTCTTTTTTACCCCGCGTGGCATGCAACGAATCTGCAGCTTGTTTCTGTATCCGCGCGCTACGGTTTGAACGTCTATGCGCGAATCAATTTTGTTTTACTTATTTTTGGACCTTTATTTTTTGCAGCTCGGATCTTTTGAAGATCTATTTCAGGATGATATATATGCATGAAGAGAAATAGGTAGTGTCTCTACCAACTTGGTCATCATCTCACATCCCAAATTACTTGACCTACTAATCACTCACCCAGCTCCCCACATAAGACCCTCTTTCCATCCTATTGATTAATCTCTCCCAATATCCCATTCCAATCAAAAAGTCACCATCTCTCCATACTGGTGTATCGGTAACATTTCCGCCTCTCATGTGTTCTCACAGATTGTCCGCGGTAGCGCAGGGTTCGACTCCCTGGTATGGAATCGTGGTTCTTTCATTCCTTTTGCCTTTTTTCTTTTTGCCCCTCTTCACCTCTCCTTTTTTCTTTCCATAGAGGCGGCGGCATGACTGACCAATTGATTTTGGAGAAAGGGATACAACAACAACAGGACCTGTAAAGAGTCCATACTGGTGTATCGGTAACATTTCCGCCTCTCATGTTTCAAACACGATTGTGCGCGGTAGCGCAGGGTTCGACTCCCTGGTATGGAAACTTGGATTCTTTCTAATCCATGCATTTATTTTTGCTTTTTTCCCTGCTTCAAGTACCCCGGATCCCTCGTCTATCTGTCATTTTTGCCTATGTCCGCTCTTCTCATTCTCTTTTTCCCAAGCAGCAAAGAAAGCAACAACACGAGTTCACTTTACAGAAAAGTAGATATCAAATCGGATCCATAAGGAGTCCATACTGGTGTATCGGTAACATTTCCGCCTCTCATTCATAGCTTTGTGAAAAGTGCGCGGTAGCGCAGGGTTCGACTCCCTGGTATGGAATCTTGAATTCTATCTTTTTGCCCCCCTCAGCAGGGTCATCTGGAGGCTGCTGATCGAGTACGATCTAGTTATTGCTTTTTTGCTATGCATTAAAAAGACATCAGGATCTACGTGGCTGTCTTTGTCTGTACAAACCAATCTCCTGCCGTAACCTTTTTCTCTTTTGCATTTTCGTATCAAGAGCGCGGAGGAGGTCTAAGGACTAGTTATCAAGTACGATATAGTTATTCTCTTTCTTTTACGTATTATCTAAAATTGGAACTGTTTTGTTATACATCGTGAACGCCCCCCCTCCCCCCCCCTTCCCACGACTATATAAACTCCCTCCCCTCCCGCTCCCCTCTCTCCTCTCTTCTTCTTCTAACAAAACAAACACAGTAGTACGACCAGTGGCACTGTGGCACTAGTAATTTCCACGCTGCCCGCCCGCCTCGTATAAAAAGTCAACACAGCTCTAATCAAAGGCACCTTGCTCTGACAGCCCGCAGCAGGTTTGGATAGCAAGAGGGTGTCGATTCTCGATATTGTAATCGTTAAATGAGTGAATAATTGATTTATTGTTACGAACAAGAATTATCATTGCGAATCTTCTTTTGAACACAAAAAACAACGACGACGATTTATATATGTTGTGAATATTTGGATTCACAATGATAATAAATATCATAACGATAATCCGCCCTACCTAATTCACGCAAAGAAAAAAACATCTATCCAGCTGTACAAAAATCCCGATACCTTAGTGTTGTGCGAATAGCCACAGACAGACAGACAGGGTAAAAAAGAAGCCAGCAGACAGGGTATTGTCTCCTGAACAACAGGTTCGGTGTCTATTGTAACAAAAGAAAAAGAGGACCGTAGGGTGAGGAAGAGATGTTTTTATACTACAGGGAGGGAGGGGACCTCGCGTACCTTAGGTAAATAAATTACTGTGAATCATCTAGTCACTTACCTACTTTACCTACTTTCAAATTCCAAGTAATTTATATAAGTGCCAAAAAGAAAAATAGAATGAATATAAAGAAAATGACAGTAAAGAGGGGGGAGAGGGTGTTGTAGACAAGGGAGGAACAATTCGAAAAAAAAAAGTATTCCATACCAGGGAGTCGAACCCTGCGCTACCGCGCACAATCGTGTTTAATAATAGAACATGAGAGGCGGAAATGTTACCGATACACCAGTATGGAATTTATCTGATCTCCAACCTCTTACTGTGTAACATCAAAGACCCATACCTACCTACCTAGTGAACCTACCTATCTTCATCGTCTTCATGATCTCCATCCAATCCTCGAATTTTCTTTTGGCATAGTAGATAGATCGATAGGTAAGCTGCTATTTTGTTTTATACCTAAGCAAGCAAGCTCGGGTATTTTATCAATGTTCTAGGTTCTAGGTGGGTGATGATCAAACAGGTACAGACTACATACATACATACATGCAGAGCTGTGGCGTAAGGTAGGAGGGAGTGAGTTCTTTGGTTACCTTACTTTTTTTTCTATGGATGGTAAGGTAAGGTAAGGTAAGGTAAGGTAAGGTAAGGTACTTCGTGATTTGATGATGGATGTCTGGGGAGAGGATTGGATTGTTTGTTCGGAGTGTATTATTGTAGCTAAGGTAAGGTAGGTAGATGGGTAGGAGGGGAGGGGAGGGGAGGAGGTAGAGAGAGAGAGGGAGAGAGAGAGGGTTGTTGAGGTAATGCAGGAATAGGATGAGTGAGAATGAATGATTATTTATATTTTATATAGATATAGTAAGTGACCTCGTGCTGTACTCTAACTACCTACCTAACTAAGATTCTATAGAGAGTAAACAAATTACAATTAAACAAATCTTCCCTTCCTCACCTGTTTGTATGTATGAATGTAAGACATCTAACAATAAAGAAAGAAATCATATCTCGTTTCGTTTCATTTCGTTTCATTCTGTTCTGTTATGTCTCAATTGTGTCTCATGAATGGATCACTTGGCTGTTTCTAGAAGCCGGTGAGGTGAAAGAAAGAAAGAATAGAGGATTCGCATCCTGTCTGTCTTAAGAGAGTTCTTCTTCTTGTCTTGCATGCTTAGGTGACATGACATGACATGACATGGTATGGGTTATTATGTTATGTTGTGTCTTGGAGGAGGAATAAGGGAGTTGAATTCCATGTTCCCAAGGTACTTACCTAGGTAGCTACCTTACTTGACCATCAAGTAGACTCGCGCATACTTGCATGCATGCATGCGTATCGATCCTACTGATGTGCGTGCAGAAGAAGGCGTGATGAAGGTTCTTCTGCTCTAGATCAGCGAGTAGATAAGGTAGCAACCGTACTGTATGTAGCTATTATTAACCTCATCCATCACCACCCACCAAGAGAATCGGAAATCGAAAAAAGAAGCATCTCCAGCTGCCGCTTCATGGCGTGCAGGTTGCAGCACACTTAGCTTCCCTTACCTTATCGTGCAGAGGTTCATAGGTAGGTAGGTACCGTCCCGGGCCTTGAAAGAGCAGCACGGGCCCGGTTTCAGGACTCGAGAGCGCAAGGGAGATCCTTCGGCTGGTTGGTAGGTGCTGGAGATGCATAGAAGGTGTGCGACGGGCGGTAGGAGAGGGCGGGAAGGCTTTATTTTTGGGGACGCTACAGATGTAGATATGTGGTACTGCGCAGTAGCAATAGCAGTAGTGGTGGTGACGGTGATGGTTTGGGGAGACCACGAGGACGAGGACGGCAGAGAGCGAGCGAAGGATCGCGCGCGGGGTCCGGCAAGAACTAAAAAGCTCGAGCTAGAGAATTAAGCAAAACGCCGTGATTGCCGCGAGGCCTCTGCGAGGGGATGCTTCGGGAGGATGAAGCGTGACATGACAGAGAGCCGGAGCTGGGAGGTGATCCTAGCATCGTCCCATTCGAGTATTGGGGGAGCGGATCACGATGCGGGAGTAATGATTCCGGAAGGTCGTTAGGGAGCTTTGGTAAGGCAATGCAGGAACGGCGATGAGAACTTAATCTTGCGACATGGACGTGGACGTGGGTATGGGTATGGTGGTATGGTACATGGGGGTGGACGGGGATTCTGGTGATGGTGGTGATATGCGAGGGGGGAGAGGAGAGAGAAAGCAGGGCCGAGAGGCGAGAGAGGAACAGAAAGAACCGTGGTTATGAGTAAGAACACGACTTGATCCGTATGGCCTTGAGTCCACTTAATTGGAAGTTCTGGATTATCCACCTCATCGCTTTACGTTGACTGACGTTCATCAGGCCATCTAGACGCTCTCTTGTCTCCATCTCGCCAGGAAGAAAGGGAACAAAAAGAAGCGGCCCGCGCAGGAAAAAGCCGATTCAACAACGGGCACCACGGCAGACAGACGTGCAATGGCCCGAAATAACCCTGAAAAGACCGCTGAAGCCAGAACCCACCCTGACACAGCCCCTGGCGTTGCGAAACACGCGCCAGGCAGTCAGCAACAGCAGCAGCATCTCAAACACGAGCGGGCCAGGGACAAGACTGGAGACTGGAGTTCTTATGACTAGCATTATTGCTATTATTAACTCCTGAGATTCTGCAGTTATTCTGGGTCTGGCCCGACGGGGCTCCTTCTCACTGGGCACCCGTCTCCAGCGTTCCCGCCGCACGACGATTCGTGGTGGGTGTGGCCAATCAGGCGGGCACGGCGGGTTGTGTTTCTGGGCCGCACAGCTCAGAGGTGCCAGAGACGGTACGAGGGGACATCGGTTGGGCTGGCGGGCGGGATGGGGGGATGATCCATCTGCGATGCGATGTAGTGGAGGGGAGGTGGTGGACAGATAGACGGGAGAGGGACTGCACAGTGTAGAGGGGAAAGAATAGCAGATGCTACATACAACTTACAAGACAGAGACAAGAGACAGAGATGAATATCCTCTTTACTCGGCTGGAGAAGCAGAAGTCAGCGAGGCCCATCAATGATCACTGCCCCAACGGTCCTAGCGCGGTGGATGACTGCGGGTCTAGCCCGAGCCGGTTAATGCTCACCGGGCCCTGGACCAGCGCTCTCTTCTTGTTCCTTTTGGTCTTTGGTTCTTTGCTTCTCTGCCCCTGGAGAGGCTGGGAGAGCGGTACAGCAGACCACGACTGATGGCTGGATGGATGGATGGATGTTGCATTGGCTTTTGATGTTGTTATTGTTGTTGTTATTATTCTTATTCTTCTTCTTCCTCTCCCTCTTTTTCTTGTCCTCTGCTTATTCTCCCCTTCCAGCCGAATATCCCCGGTGGCTCTGCTCTGCCCTGCTCTACTCACCCTGCTCTGCCCTGGCCTGCCCTGCCCACGGTCGGTCCCATCGACTCTCTCCACCAACCACCGTCCCGCTCCACCTCGCTTGACTCCTCCATCCCTCCCATCCCTCCCTCCTCTCCTCCCTCCCATCCCTCTCCTCTCGCGCCCTCCTCCTCTCACTCTCCTCTCTCTCCCTCTGGATCCCTCCCTCTCCCTCTCCACCCGCCCTGCCCGCCCCAAACCCGCTAAGAGGCCCCCAATTCAAACCTTCATTAACCCCATCCATCCCCCCCCCCTCCGGCCTCCTCAGAGCTCAAACCCTTCTGAGGCCCGTCATATTGCTCGTCTCACTTCCTTCACTCTCTTGTTTCTCTCCCTCCTCTCCCTCTCTCTCTCTCTTCTCCTCTCTCTTCCTCTCTTGTCGGAGTGTCGCAGGCTCGTACCTCGAAAGCTTCATCATCCTCCCCTTTACACTCCCGACCCTTCACCCCCCCCTTTTCTAATATCCCCCCTTCGCCGTCGAGTCGGCCTTCCCTTCCGCGCGCCCCCCCCCGAGTCGAGTTCTTGCTGGCCTCGAAACTCAACTCATCTCAACTCTCGTCCTCGAACGACCTTCGTTCCACCTCTCCGCGCCTTTTCTCTCCTCTGAATCGCTTCCGGGCAGGCTCCCGCACGTTAAAACAAGAGACCCCGTTGTGGTCTGCTTTCTCTGCATTGCGAGACAGGACGACTCTCGCTTCCATCTCTCTCGCTCTCCACTTCTCACGGCCCCGACTGCTTCATCGTCGTCGACCCCTTCCGTCGCTCTTCCAGCCTGATACCGCGTCGGTCGCGTCTCTCCCCGACTCGATTGCATGGCCCACATGATGTATTCCCATCACCATGCGACCATGGCGCCGCCGCAGAAACCAGAGACTTTCATGCTGAGCAGTGAAGCCCAGCAGAGTCTGCCGCAGGATGCCCAGGTCGCCCTGCAACAGGTCGATAACTGTAGGTCCCTTTTGTCTCCCCTTCTCCCGGAAACGCCAATTGCTGACCCATCCCCCCTCCCGCAGTAAAATATTTCTTAATCTCGGCCCCCGTCGACTGGGCCCCCGATCAGTACATTCGTCGCTTCCTCCTCCCGACCGGCGAGTACGTCTCGTGTGTGTTATGGAACAATCTCTTCCACATCTCCGGCACCGACATCGTGCGATGCCTGTCCTTCCGCTTCCAAGCCTTCGGCCGCCCCGTCAAGAACTCCAAGAAGTTCGAGGAGGGCATCTTCTCCGATCTGCGAAACCTGAAGTCCGGCACCGATGCCTCGCTGGAAGAGCCCAAGAGCGGCTTCCTGGACTTCCTCTACAAGAACAACTGCATCCGGACCCAGAAGAAGCAGAAGGTCTTCTACTGGTACAGCGTGCCCCACGACCGCCTCTTTCTCGATGCCCTCGAGCGGGATCTCAAGCGGGAGAAGATGGGCCAGGAGGCCACCACCGTCGCCGTCAACGAGCCCGCCCTCTCCTTCGAGTTCGACTCGTCCCAATCGCTGTTCGAGCAGCTCACCAAGGCCCAGCAGGCCAACTCCTCTTCCTTCTCCGCGCAGCAGCCGGCTTACGCGCACCCCCAGTCCCAATCCACCTCCCCCGTCATGCGCGCCATGGATGCCATGCCCCCGCCCCAGATGATCCCCCAAACGATGTCCATGTCGGATGAGATGAACAGCATGGCCGCCTATCAGCAGATGACCATGGGCGCGCCGAGCATGGCCCAGCAGGTCGTGAAGCGCGAGACCGATTTTGGACGCGTGCAATACAACCAGAACGGGGTCCCCGTCTCGCAAGCCCACCAACGTCACTCCTCGATGCCTGCGTTTGGCCTGGAGTACTCGCCCGCGCCTTCGTTTGTCTCTTCCCACTACGAGGACTACAGCACCCGGGGCCTCTCGTTCGAGCCCATCACGCCACCCCAGCAGTCCATGGGCATGGGAACGGAGCCCGCGTACATCGCAAACGAGGAGACCGGCCTCTATACGGCCATCCCTGATCACATGGGGGCCGTCGCGCTTCCCGGGATGATGCAGCTCCCCCCGTCGAATCTGGCCGGTCCGCAATTCTCTCACGCGCCTCGAGGGTACGGATCGAGCAACGTCTTCTCCGTGATTGAGGGTTCCCCAACCTACAAGCAGCGCCGGCGTCGCTCCTCGATCCCTCCCGGGGTGGCCGCAGCGGTGGCTGCTACGGCGGCTGGACACTCCCACCCCGCCCACCGCCCCTCGGATCTGAGACGCTCCGTCTCCGTCTCGGTGGGACCTGTTGCGGAGGGTGATGAGTCCGGGGACAACTCGCCTCCAGGGCTCAGCTACAGCAACCAGATCCAGCAGATGTCACAGCATCACAAGGAACTGATCGAGCTCTCGAGACATGGAACTCCGCTCTCCACCCTGGAAGATAGCCCAGCCATGAACCCCATGAACCTACAAAACCACAGCGACTTCATCTCAGGCGAAGAGCTCTCAGGTGAAAGCCCTGTTCTCGGATCCCCTCAGCGCAGACCCATGCAAGGACCCAATGGCGTCGTGCGGAGGGCGAGGAGCGCAACCATGATGGAGCTCGGCCCGTACCCCCAAAAATCCCACTCGTGTCCGATCCCTACCTGCGGGCGTCTCTTCAAGCGTCTCGAGCATCTCAAGAGGTATGTCAGGGTCATTGGCTGGTCGTGAAGTCACTAACGAGTACCCTAGACATGTCAGAACACACACCCAAGAGAGACCATATATCTGCCCCCACTGCAACAAAGCCTTCTCCCGATCGGATAACCTCGCACAGTATGTTGCATTCCCCCCCTCTTGACGGACCTGCTAACCCGTGACCAGACATCGTCGAACACACGATCGCAGCGATGGGTCGGATGGGACGTATGGCAACTACAGCGGCGAGGAAGAGGAGTACGAAGGCGAGGACCAACTCGGATCTCTCGAGGAGGCCTCCCCAAATTCCGAGAACGGGTTCCTGCCGACAAGCTTGCCTCAAAATTTTCATAGTCTGAATACGATGACCATGAATTCCGGTATGGCTGCCCCCGATCAGTTCATCAACGCTCAGCATCTGATGCAATCGATCTAGTGGCCGCTTAAGATGCGCTCCTTTCCATGTTCGACTTCTCCTATATGTTTTTATTGGTGTGCATAGCCCCGCGTTTATCTTCACCGCGTCAGAGATGCATACCCAGCCCAAGTTTTCTTTGTCACTGGTTTCGATTCTGCTTCATGGATGTACGGGCGCGAGATCTGCTCTTGGATGATGACCGTTATGAGATGGTTCTTTGCTTTTGATATCTGCAACTTGATTTAATGGTGCATTTGCGCTGGCGGAGAAAATGCGCTGATTGCGTGTGGGTGTATGGGCTCAGGTATGGTTGGCATCTGTTACAGATCTGCTCAATGCATAAGGGCGGGCGGTGGATGCGATGCATCGTCTTGTACAATAGAATGTGGATATCCGCATGGAGGCGGATGGGATGGGGGATGGGCGAGAGGAAGGCAAAACCAGAGAATATAGATTGCGTTATACCCGTCAAGTGTCGATGTTATTATCTTGGAATGTGCTCAGGGGAGATTGTGTTCGAGGGAGGCTCAAATTAAAGTTCTTTGTTCTGAATGCCAATCCCTCTCACTACTCTACATCCGGAAATCCATCCCACTCACTCACAAGGTATTCAATATTCACTCAAAAATCACAATCACAATCACAATCACATATTCCACAAGACCATATTATTTTTTTTCGCAAAAAGCCTCCCATTTTTTTGTGATTATTTAGTGAGCTATTCTAAGTTTTTTTTTCCCCTTGGTTTTTTTCCGCTTTTCGTGTGTTTTTGGTTTTATGTTTTTTTTTTGGTGAGAAGAAAGGAAGAGATGAAGATGAAGATGAAGATGAAGAGAAAAGAAAAGAGAAAGAAATAGACCTTCCTTGTTGTTTGTTGTTTGTTGATAAATCGACGCAGGTATGTATGAAAGTTGCAAATATATGAAAATACGTCGTCTCGGTAAAAAAAATCCAGGGGCTCAGGGGGCACCACCACCAAACTCGCCCCTCCCAAACAAATCCCTCATCTCACCTCCCCAACCCCTCACATTATCATTTCTCCCTTCCTCTTCCCTCAAAGCCCACTCCACAGCCTCCTTCACACCACTCACTATCATATCCGGTTCTACATCCGGCACGCTACCCGCTTGATACACACCACTCTCCACCAATATAGATTTCCATATAACAGTGCCTGTAGGTGAGCGAAACGCATTAGCACCTGAGATATCGGAGTGCGGATTATCGCCGATCATGTATACTGTGCGGATGGGCGGTTGCTGGTTCTCTTGATCTTGAGCTTCTGCTGCTGCTGTTGTTGTGTTTGGGGGGAGGGAGAAGGAGGGGGAGGTACGGTAATAGGACAATAGAGCGCGTTCACCATACTCGTACGTTTCGCGCGTCGGTTTACCAACCGTGGTACAGCAATCGAGAAGGGACGCGCCATTCGTACACGCATTCCACATTCCGCGCAACGCAGCTGCGAACGCGCCCTGCGCGACGCGCGGCAGCGGGTAACTAGTAGCCCAAGTCAGATCGGGATTCGAGAAGTACAGCGCCGGAGGGGAGTCTTGCAAATATCCGCGATTGGGCAGCTCCGGAGTGTTGTTCAAGGGGGAGATGGTGCCTAGAATGCCGCGGTGCGAGAGTAGTAGGTCCAGCACGAGTTGCAGATCTAGACCCCAGTCGCGCGGCGATGAGAAGATGAATATAGCGCTGATTTGTAGAGGGTCGGCGGGAGAGGAGAGGGGCAGGGGTTGGGAATGAGTCGTGTGCGATGAGGAGGTTAGGTCGGCGAAGGGGTAGATGCTGGGGTAGGCCCCGTAGATGTCGGATGATGTAACGACGTGCTTGAAGCCGTACGCTCGCGCTACGTTCCTGATCTGATCTCCTACACCCCCGAGGACTAAGATCGTTTTATCAGCAAGCTCGGGGACGACAGCTCGGAATGGCGTGTGCGATTGGATGAACTGTTCCTCTTCAAGCTGCAGACCGAGACGTTGCCCGACGAGCGCGACATGGTCTGCTTCTGTTAGCCCCCCGCCGTTGGTCAGGAATATAAAGGGGATCTTGGATTCTTGCAGGAGCCGCAGGCTTTCGCTGGCCCCCGGCAGCGCCGTCTTGCTGCGGACTAAGACCCCGTCGATGTCGAAGGCGAAAGCGATGCCGGCCTTCGCGGCTCGCTGCGAGGGGCCCGCGCTCTGGATCTTGAGCTGGAGCGGTAATGACACGAGCTGCTTCGTGAGGGTATTGGCGCGCTGGATGGCGTTCGATTCAACGGCTATAGAGTCATCATCGATCGCTGTTGTCGTGGGCTTCGCACCACCATGCATCGTTGGGGCCTCCTCAGGATCGGGTCCTGAACCTGAACCTGAACCGCCTGCGGTTATGGGTTCGGCAAAGTGGAACGTGGCGCTCATGGGAGCTTGCATGACGGACCCAGCGACGATTGTGGGCTTTGCGGAGGGAACTCGCTGGAGCGCCTTGGAGACGTGGTCCTCCAGACTCTGCTTGTCCCGTCTGTGGATCCATCTACGGATCAGATTGTGATCGAACGCGCCTGTGGACTTCTGGGGATTGCTCACCGTGGGGGATCTCTCGAGATCGGGCTCGCGCTGCTTGTCAGTGATGTCCTCGTCAGATAAGTCGGGGTTGAACGTCTCGAACGTGGAGACGCTGGAGGTGCTGGAGCGGCGCGATGTGGTCTTAGGCCCGCTAAGATCGCCGCGCTCCGGATTTATGGTTGAAGAGAAGGTGCCGACCCCCGGTGGGAGTCGGTACTTGGGTGGGAGTTCGGGTGCCATTGTGGCGATTGAATAGGTTGTGATTGTGTTAGTTTGGTTGTGAATCTTGGTGTGCTTGTGTGGTTGACGAGGCTGTGACAAGGTTGACAAGATTGATGGGACTAAAGATGTGATGTGATGTGATGTGATGATATGATTTGGATTGATGGATATTGGGAAGAAGAGGGAACGAGGAGGGAAATTATATATCCAATCCAGATCATTGTTCTGAGACCATCATATCCAGATGTGAACTATGGTCTCGATATTGTTCTGGGATTGCAATACTCTGTTCCTAGACATTGAATTCCTCCCTTTCAAAAGCCACTAAGCCTTGATATTGTCCTGGTCTCCATATTCTATTCCTAGACATTCGGTTTCTTTAAAAGGCGCTAGGTATGGTAGTATTCCAACCTTGATAGAAAGCTAGGTTTGTTCAAACAATGCATAGCGGAAAGAAAGAGCCTTTCTTTACCAACACAAGTCCATCAAAGGAAGCATTCGCACAATGCTTCTTTAATAACTCTCTCCCGAAAGAATTGGTCTTTATTGTGTGGTTTTTCATTGTCTCTTTGAAGACTAATCAGAGTGGTATGTCTCTTTGAAGAATAATCAGAATACTACATTGCAACGACATGAGAAAGAAACACTTAGAGGTCGAGTAACGTGCTCCCTGTTGACAAGATAAAGAGAGATTAGGAATCCGATGAAAGCAAAAAGCTAATCAAACAATGACGAACAAAAAGCATTGAGAACTTCGCTCCAGTGAGTGGATATCAACGTAGCAACCTCAAGTATATCCGCGCTTTTCATGGAGAATCAAGTGCAGCATGATAAGATCTGTTTAATCGCAAGGCTCTTCTGTTGAACATCATAATATGAGACGATAAGCTTGAAATGGAGATGGAAGCAGATCTTCTATTTTATTGTATATTGAGAAATACGTGATCCGACTAATGCGTGAAGGAAAGAAAAGGAGAGCCAAGAGATTTTCTCAATTTCTCAAATCCAAGGCTTGTTGCACTTTGAGATAGACAACATACCCGATGCTTGGAACGAGTCGCTAGTAGAGACACTTTACTTCCTTTTATGAAGGGGTTTCTTAAGGGTAAAAGGAATGGATTACCTGCGCCAAGTTCTCCGGATGGGTTGCGTAGAGAACTCTGAAGAGCTGGAAGATCTCCCGACTTTCAACCCTGTCCCTTCACCACGACACGCAACACTATAAAAAAACTTTTTTTTCCGGGATTATTCTCCCGCTCTGCACTATGCCGTGCCGGAAAAGGTAGAAAAAACAAGTCGGGAACTGTGCGACTAGAATCATCTGTCTCCTGACGTGATTCCTCTTGTTGCATATCGCATTGATAAGAGATAAGGAGAGCGGATGTCTCCTCCTAGCAAGCGAAGGAAGCGAATCTTTAAACTCAAGCAAGAGTCTTCTGTTGCACATCGCGATATAAGCGATTCAGCTAACATTTCGCTACCAGAAGAGACTTCTCTTATGCTGCAGGCAAGCGAGAGACTGCTTGGCAGAGACTTCATATTCCTGTCCCTCGACCCCGAAACATAGGGGCTTCGGGAATGTCACTTCCATACTATGTATGTATGGAAATGTTGCCATACGGCTATGTCAAATGTCGTTATATTCTCATCTATCATCTCTAGGCAGATCGTCCCCGCCCACAGCAGCGCACATTGTCCCATCTAGTCCCCTATCTATCCAAAATCCAAAACTCAAAGTCTTATCTCAGTTTAATAGCTGGGAAGAATCTCGGCCCCGCAAAGCCCTTCGCGACAACACTCTGAATATCAATATTGCTGGTAGCGCTGTGATGCGGACTCCACATCTTCAGCAAAATAAAGCGACCACTGACCGGAGGGTCGAATTTTACCGTACACTTGCTCTTATCTCTCTCAATAAAGAACCTTGCATGCGGAGCCATCAACTCGCCCCCCACTGCTCTCACTGCCTCCTGCGTCGCAATCTGGGATGCTTCTGCAGCTTCGGCTAGGGTGAAGTTGGAGGCTGTTTCGCGGCGATGAGAACTAGGTGGTCGCATCCCGAGCAGGTAATCCTCGTGCCATTCCGGACTGTTTGATTCTTCATCACTAGCATCGTTGTTTTCGAAACGCAGACCCAAGATGCGGTGCAACGTACGCCGGCGAGCAGCTTGATGTGGGGTTTCTTCGCCTTCGGAGTCGCTGCATTCGGTGGTTACCCGGAATGGGGGAGCGTTGGTTGTGAAATCTGGCGGGATTTGCGCGGTGCGAAAATCGCAGTCTTCATCTTGGAGGCCGATATCGTAGAGACGGCGTGCTCGCGCTTGAGCGGTAGTCATACTACCGTCTATGTTGTGCCGGATGGACATTATGGGTGGGAGGTCAGAGTTGGACCCGCGACGTCGCTCTCGTGGCGGCGAGTATTGGATTTGGTATTGGGCAGTTCGGGTCAGAAGGTCGTCGGAGGTCATGGATACGAAGACCATTCCTTCTTGGACGCTTGGGGATGTTAGTATCAATTTGCGGAGCGTGAGGGATGAACTTACGGAGCGGTATAACCAGAATGTGGTGCTTTGATAATCAATTCTTTGAGAGAGAAGACTGTTGCGCCTTGATGTCGAAGAACCAGATTGCATCGATTGCTCTTGGTGCAATACACTGTGGCATCATTCTTCAAAATGTTCTCAGCAGAATAATTTCCGCCGTGTCCCTGAAATATCCCTCCATCGCAGCTGACAATCTCCATCTTCAACTTGCCGGGTTCCACCTGCCCATATCTCCCGTAGCTAAATCCAGCAAACGACGAGTCCACTCGGTCGTCATCTACCTTGCGCCGCTTGGCTCGACGATTATGCTCAGCCTCGCTCGAGTAATCCTCTTCTAGAGTGGGCGACGATAGATTAGGGACAGGATCGTCCAGAAGAGCCCGTAGGTTCGAGCTTGCCGCTTCTAATTGCCTTCCAGCTCGTTGTAAACCTGCGAGACCACTGCGGCTTTCTCCCCTCGGTCCAGAATTCTCATTGTCTGCGCCGCTTTCTCCACTGAGGGCCCGCTGTCTTTCCAGATATCGTTCACTGGCTGAACTCCGCAATCTACCACGTCGAGCAGTCATACCGGCAAGTCTCATAGCTGCCCTATCGCGAGGCATTGGCTCAGGAGGGCCGCTTGGTTGAAAGGGTGGCAAGACATAAAGGGGCGAGGCATCTCGGGCTGCCTCTCTCTGCAGCCTCTCTGTCCTCTCCTGATCATCATCTGAGGCCATTGCATGCAAAATTGGATGTCTCGGATTGGTTCGATTCAGGATTGCTCTGCGATGGAAGCGTTCTATGACCCTGTATAATTCTCCCGAGGGGCTGATATCAGCATCAGATACCTGGTTATTGTCGAGTATTTCCCGTACGATAAGGTCTGCTGTCTCGTGGGGAGAGTCAGAGGCAGGCGGACTATCGTAGTTGCCGGACTGGATCATGATTAGCAATTTTTCTTTTATCAATTGCTGGAGTTTACATTGGAACAGGGGCTCTCACCATCAGTGACAAAGGCCTCGGCATGTAGCCAAGGGGAGTTGGGGGCAGTGGAGTTAGCTCAGGAGGCGAGAAAACCACCGCCGGTAAAGAGTAATGCAATGGACAGTACAAGACAGTACAATTGTCCTTGCACAGATGCTATATGGTGTTGACCAGACTCGAGTAACGGAGAGATGTCGTGTTGGAGGTCGGAGTCTCTCGCCTATGTTGTACTTTACTCCGTGCAGTATTCGCATCTTTGTGGGGTTCGTCCATCCTCATTGGACGGACAAAGTGACGTAGAATCCGCCTCACGCGTTAAGAATATATCCACTCACCCTTGAACCGTGTGTGTTTGTTTGCTTTGAGATTCACTTGCGGCTATCACAGACAAATTTTCTGTGCAATATCTCAACGGGACTAAGCGGGACGGGTTCGGGAATGACTTCATTCTTTTCCTAGAACACCAGAAAATCGGGGGGTGTCAACAAGTTCACGTTCTTCTATCGTTCCTGATCCTAAGACCAAATCGCAACCATGGAAACGCTACCAGACCAAACACTTCAGGGCGAGATGGGCGGCATCTTAGGCGCTTCAGCTACAGCTCCAGAAGGCATCAGCGCTGGTATAATCCCTCATCTACTCCATTGACATCCAACTAACTTGCGCAGATGAAATTGCCCTTTACGATCGACAAATCCGTCTCTGGGGCGTCCAAGCCCAGGAGAAAATCCGCAGCGCCAATATCCTCCTCATAACCATGAGAGCGCTCTCCAACGAAATCGCGAAGAACCTTGTATTAGCTGGAATCCGCTCCCTCACAATTGTCGACCATGCTCTCGTCACGGAGTCCGATCTAGGCGCACAATTCTTCGTCTCCGAATCTGACATTGGGAAGAATCGCGCTGAGGCCGCTGCTCCAAACATTAGGAAGTTGAATCCCAGGGTGATCGTGAACGTGGATCAATCAGATATCAAGACGAAGGGGCCCGATTATTTTGGGAGTTTCGATGTGGTCATAGCTACAGATTTGCACCCGGACAGCTTGAACATTATCAATACGGCGACGAGATTGAATCACAAGCCATTCTATGCGGCTGGCGTTCATGGCTTCTACGGGTTCATTTTCTCGGATTTGATTCAGCATGACTACGTGGTGGAGAGGGAGAAGAGTAATAGGCCGACCCTGTTAGAGCCAGAGACCAGAACGCGTAGTGTGGTGGATGTGAAGACGAAGAAGGAAAATGGGAAGTTGATTGAACTGGTTACGAAGAGGGAGCTATATTCTACCTGGTTCTTGGCAAGTGATGCTGCCAGCCTGCCAGCCGAGTACTTGAAGAGCAGACGTCGACTTAAGGCCGTAACCCCAATCCTCTCTTGCCTCCGCGCTCTCTGGGAATTCCTTCAGCTTCAAGACGGACGGTTACCCAGCACGACTGAGGATCTGAAGATTTTCACCGTCAGCGCAACACAAAAGCACAAAGCTCTTGGTCTACCAGACGAAACATTACGGTCGGAGGTCCTGCGGAAATTCTTGCAAAACCTTGGAAAAGAGATCGCCCCCGTTACTGCTGTACTTGGTGGCCAGCTTGCTCAAGATGTCATCAACGTCCTCGGTTGTCGCCAACAGCCGATCCAGAATATGGTGCTCTTTGATGGAGATACGATGGAAGCGCCGATGTATGCATTGCATCCCGAGGGTGCGCTTGGCGAGGGATTGCTGCCACTCTCTTCTGGTGCGGAAAGTGGTGCAATCGTGAATGGAGGCGCTGCGGCGAATACCGGCGCCGGCTTTCAGCCTGATATTATCCAGGTCTAGATTTTCCATACCAAAAATCGGATAGGGTAGGATATACCGGAGTAGCTGGCGTTCTGTGGATATGGAGTTAGTTCGATGATCGGTTGAGATCGACATCTTGAATAAAGATATTCAATCATGACCGTCTCTGCCTTCGTCTTGCTCGTTTTCCTCGTTTTCGTGAAGTCCATCCACATCATCCTCGTCCACCTCCTCTGCCTCTTCCTCTTCCTCCTGTTCATCCTCATCCCAATCCGTACTTTGATTTTCGTCTTCAACAGAGGATTCGTCTTCGCTCTCACTGCTGCTATCCCCTCTCTTCCTCTTATCTCCTCCGTTCACCTCGGCCACATCCCCCTTCCTCATGAAAATGTAACTCCTACTCTCCCTCTCCTCACCCCTCCAACCACCACCCTCCTTGCCGTCTTTCCGCTTAACCACTCCCAACGTCCGCGCATGCTTGTACCCTGGGTAGGCTTTTGCCTGAAACTTAAAGCTCCTCTCAACCTGGAGTCCCGAATGTCGTGCTAAATCACGGATATTCCAGAGCGTGTACGGCACTCCTTCGAAGAGCGTGACTATGATTGAGCCTCCAGGCGCTAGAGAGGTGAGAGCATTCTTGAAGAATGCCACTAAGAGTTCTGTTTTATTTACGTTAGCTGGGGCGGTGGGATTCGTGAAATAGGCAGGGGAATAGGAAAATGCAGGAACGAACCTTGGTTATACCTAACCTGACGGTTGACATCCGTACTCTTTCCCCCCACGTGGGGAAAATTGAAGAACACTCTATCTATCTTCCCACGTACATCTCTCCACAGCGGTCCGAATTTTGTAGCATCGACACCATATCTCACTATACCTGCCCCGTTCTCCACCGCGGCTATGTTCTCGCCAACATGTGGGTATTTTCCCTCTAATTCCTCTCTCGACTCAAACACTGTAGCCGTAATGTTCTTACAGCCATGGCTCTCGACCAGCGAGCGCGCGAAACTAAGGTCGCCTTCACCAATCAATAGAATCCTATCAACAGGCGAGAAAGGAATGGTGGGTTTCGTGTGTTGCTGCTGGACATGCTTCTTCTTTTTTTCTTGCGGTTGGGGTTTGGTTATCCCAGTCGGTTTCCCTCCCTTCCCAATGGCCCTGCTCTTTGCAGATTTCCCCTTGGGATTCGAAGAGAGTTTCTGCCGCTTGTTCTTCCCCATTGTGCCTTCCTTCTGCTGCGTCCCTCGATTCCAGAGAAACCTTGACGTCGCTAGTTCTCTGTCACGGAAATTTCGCGCTGCGCGTTGCGGGCGCGGCTGAACGTCTCCTGGGCACGTGATGATAATTCTCGGTGCCGCCGTGCGAGGTTGACTCGGTTCGACTCCCACTCATCCAAAATCCGTCATCGATGCTAGGAAATGACGGGGAAGAGCTGCCTTGTCGCGAGGGAACTCGTAGTTCGAGGTTTAAAGTGAAGCATGGATTGCTCCGTCAAAAAGAGCATGTATACTGCTTGCTCTCCCCAATTTCTCGGGTGCTTTGTGAGAGCACACGTTCTCTTCTTGCCTTATGGCGTTTCCTTTGCTGTTAGACTTACTGGAGGTATTTACAATTACCCTTTTAATCTCTCAATTTTGCATCCTTCATCAGGTTGATCAGAACCCCTTGGTTCCCCTTCTTCAAAATATCGTTTCTTCTCGTACGCAGAATCTTCAGATCCTAACAATGATTCCCCCTGCTCTGTATCCACTCTCGTGAATCCAGAACTTACCAAAGAGCAGGAGAGGATAGTAACGCCAGTGACGAAATGACTATAATGGTGCAAGTGTCTAGCTTATAAGAAGGCAGCTGCAGGCTTTCTCATAGAGTCAAGCGGTATTCCTCAATTTTCGAAATCCCTACGGAAGATGCGTGAGGGAAATAAAACTCTGGGCTCATTTACTGGATTATACTATCTGAAGTTTACGAGAACTTCTCTTAGAATGAGTTTGTAACTTCGAAGTGAAGAATAGAGTGAACGACGATATCTACACTGATGCCAAGCATATCAACTAAGTATCTCGGTGTCATAGCGGCGCTCCCCTTTCTAGCAATTATTCTTCTACTGAAATGCTCTTCCAAACCGGTACTTAAAACCTAGTCGCTAGCTCACTCTCTTCAATTCCCTGTATCAGGTAAGGGCATATTCTGATACCTCGTGTGGTAGCAAGATCAGCGAGAAGCCCCCCTGAATTCTGAACCAGGTCCAAACATCTGCCTTCCTACCTCTGCACTACTCTCTTATATTAGCTGATATTTCATCGCGTGCGCAAAAGACATCCAGAGAGAGGCTTATTGTTCTTCTTCTGGCTAGGTAATTATAGTGAAACTTCCCTCCGGTCTCTTTCCTTCCTTGTTCCACCTATCTCATCTCTCATCCACGTACCACAAGTTCGCTCAGAAAAAAGACCAGGCCGAGAGCAGCCCCCTTCTCTACCGAATGTTGTGGTAGTACAGTACTTTCAATACAATGCTATGTCCGGCCTTTTACAGGTGTCAATAAGCCCATCCGTATAACGCCAATAAAGGAGCAACCAACGACTCCGCGTCAAGACTGTATTCTGGTGTTTCCTTCGTCCCCCCCTTGTTGTCATCCTCCGTCCAACAGCACTCAATCTCTCATCGCAACATAGCTCCAACTTTGGCATCTGTCAGAGAAGATGAAGCTCCGGACTTCTTGTCGTCGACAGGCTCTTCAACGGCGTTGACTTCTAGGAAGTGATAGAGGATGATGAGGAGCATAGCAGCAGACCCCAGAAATATCGCAAGGCGGTAAAGCTCATCGTCTGAAATCATTTTGGTCTCGCTGTGCTCAATGATAGGACAATGATTCAAGGGATGCTCTGGGAAGCTCTTGGGAGGCCGCGTAACGTATTGGGCGCAAGATTCACTGCTGGTACGAGAGACTGAGAAACATATTAGAACGGTTCATGCAACATAGTCTCATTATACACGGAAATCCCTCGTACCTGCAGAAACTATGTCCACATTAATTGCCTGCTCGTCTTTCAATGCGCCGACGTTTTGGTGATGAGGCCACTTTGAGGCTTGGAGCTATGGAACCGTACCCCCATACTCGCTTACTAAGCAATATCGCTAACTTCGCCACTTAGCGCTTCCCCCACCATGTTGAAGATCGTGCGTATTTCGCCATGGTCAATTCAAGAAGTCCAAGTCACTCGAGATCCATCAACGCCCCACCCACAGTCCTTTCCCTGTCTTTGTACATCTAGAAATCATTGTCGCGTCGAGCTAATCTAAACCCTCTGGTCAAATCCTCATTATATCTGTCATCTCGCCAAGATGCCTCCCAAGAAAGGGGACAAGGGCAAAAAGCCCTCTGCCGCGAAGATCGTAGAGGATAAGACCTTTGGCTTGAAGAATAAGAAGGGTGCACAAACACAAAAGCAGATTGCCCTGATGCAACAATCGGCTAAGGCTGGTGGTACCCCCGAGGAAAAGAGGAGAGCTGCGGAAAAGGCACAGAGGGAGAAAGAGAAGGCCGCAGCAGAGCTCGCGAGGAAGGAGGCGGCGGAGCTATTCAAACCGGTGCAGGTTCAGAAAGTCCCTTTTGGTGTGGACCCGAAGACCGTCCTGTGCCAATTCTACAAGAAGGGTCATTGCGAGAAGGGGAAGAAGTGCAAATTCTCTCATGATTTGAACGTTGAACGGAAAACAGAAAAGAAAGACCTGTACCAAGACACTCGAGAAGACGAAGAAGCTAAGAAGAGGCAAGAGACATCTGAAGATTGGGACGAGGAGAAACTTAGGACTGTGGTCCTCTCCAAGAAAGGGAATCAGAAGACGACAACCGACAAAGTTTGCAAGTACTTCATTGAAGCAGTTGAAGAGGGTAAATACGGCTGGTTCTGGACTTGTCCAAATGGAGGGGACAAGTGCATGTATCAGCACAAGTTACCACAAGGGTATGTATTTCTCCTTTCCTTTTCAGACGTAGAAGTTTTACTGACAATACATCAGCTTCGTCTTGAAGACAAAGGAACAGCGGGCTGCAGAAAAGGCTCTCATGGATAAGTCTCCGATGAAGACTCTTACACTAGAAGATTTCCTCGAATCCGAACGACACAAGCTCACTGGCAAGCTCACCCCTGTCACACCAGAGACATTTGCGAAATGGAAAAGAGAGAGACTGGACAAGAAGGCTGCCGAAGACCAGGCACGACTTGCTAAGGAAGCTACGGGCCGCGCCATGTTTGAAAAGGGTGACTGGGAGGCCAGTGGCGATGAGGATGAATCAGATGATGATGGTGACGACGCATGGAATATGGAGAAGTTGCGCCAAGAGACAGAGGCTTTACGAGAGAAGAAAGAAGCTGAACGAATAGCGGCATATGGCAAGGCGGCGGCAACGAATGGTGACAACGGCGTTCTGGGTCACATTGAACCAGACATCCATGGAGCTGATGATAAAGGCGAGGCATCATGAGCCTTCAACTGGCAAGATGATCATCTTTAACAGCTAGAAATCTTCAAACTAGCGTCATTAAGGGATACGCCCTCACGACAATATCAGGGCACTCGCAGGAGCAGATTCCGGATAAAATGTACGTATGCACTAGGAGAACCATATCGGCTTTCAGATCATTTACACAATGAATGAATTCCCGAACATCTTAGGACGTCATGGAGCTTGCAGACCGTATCTATAGCGAAGACAGCCCTTGTGGCCTCACGATGAGAATATACAGTCAATAGATGAAGGATGCAGATGACACCAATCAGCCCCATTATTGATTCAATGTCTGGACCGTATCAGATCCATCAAGCAATCAGCCCAAGTTGAGTTACATATAGTATTTCTCTGGGTTCTATAGCTTCTGGAAATTGGTGGCTTGGTTCTAGTGACCCGGTCGCCAAGTACAGAACAGTATCCTACCCCACAGTTTTACTTTCATCAACTCCCTTTGATCTAGTTCATTTACCTTCTTTATTCCACAAAAGCCATATAAATCATGAGCTACATTCCTCTCTGCTCGAATGCATGTGCACTGTGTGGCTAGCGCAAGTTCTTATTCCTTTCTTCCTTGTTGACACTCAAAAGAGCACTCATGCATGATATCATTCTAATACCGTCCTGGGCAACGTCTACATATCTAGTAGACTAATATCTCCCAGTGAAGAGTTGTGTACTGGCATTTGACAGAAGACATATACTGACTGCTTCTCAGACAAGTGCTTGGTTAATCATGTGTGAACTTATCCACAGTTCGGAAATAAGAAACATCACGTAGTGTTCAAAAATGGGACTGGATCATGCTTGAGACTCTGTTGGTATAGCTAGCAGTGCTTTGAGGATAGGATAGGATGTGTGAAAATTGGCAAGAGGATGAACCTGTGATATTTGACGGTTTATCATACCTATGAAGTCGCGTACGAGTGAAGGAGCGTCGCCGACTCGCCATATCGCTTATCCGCGCAAACTTGCTCATTTCTAAAAACTTGCGCACCGCAAGGGCTCTATCTGGGCACATTACGATGTGTACGCACTTTGTGATTGGGCTGGCCTTACGGATTGTGACAGCTTCCTACAACAAACCTCTCTTGTTGGGTGAAGTCTACCTACGTTTCCACATATCCAACACTGCCTCTATTGGCTTTCTTCACATGAAACATCCTGATAATGTAGTTTGGAACAACGCAGTTGCTGCCTGCTGGTCTATCGATCCTGGGGAGTGCGGCAGCTGATCTGTCGATCAAGGGGGTTATATGAAAGCCAACTATGATGGAGGTTCCGGTGTTTTCTTTTGTTCCTCTTAGTTGGTACCTCCTTGAGAAGTAACCTATCTCAATCGCTTTCAAGTCCGTGTCAAAATGCCTATCATCAATGGCATCAAATACTCTTGTGGTAGTTCTTCCAGTTCCTCGAGTTAAAATTTATTTTCATTGGTGCTTTGGTCAGGGCCTCGATATACTGCACTTCCATGACTGATACCAGTTTAGAACCATGTATCCGCGGTCACCGGGCAACATCTTGCGCACATCCGGACAGAATCCTAGTCGAGGTTCGAAAGCCTGGGAGACCTCTTCAGAGCTGTGGCCATAAGTTGGATACATGTGTTTGTGGAAGGCTTGCGGAGGCGTTCAAAATTGGTGACAGTAAGTTGATATCAATACCGATGGCCCTTTTAACGACCAACTTTTCTAACGTGCTTTAGTCCTCCCGAAACCTGCAAACCAGCACCCTGTCAAAGAACCAGGGTTAGTAATAGAAGCATCTACGAATCCTAGATCGGGTCCCTCATCTGGAAAATCAAAACCTCGTCGGACCGATCAGTCAAAGGTGGCCAAGAGAACGAAAACAAAACCGACGGTACCGACACCACCCATAGAGAAGGGTTTCGGCGATCCTTTAAACTTACCAAAGAGTGGTCAGGTTACGAATCATGCCAGACTTCAGGAAGAGATTCACCAATCTGAACTGCTGTCAACAGTTTCCCCGAGCTCCTATTCTATGGAGGGCAGGTTCGCAGCGTCTCCTAATCCCCCCGGTTGGCAGCCTACTTCATCTCCGCCAACAATACTGCCACCAATCACTCCTTTACTCGGCAACGTTGACCTGATAAATTACCATGATAGAAAAGGTCTCGAAGATGTCTCCATAGCGGCCAATGTACCTTCTTCATGGCGCGATTCAGTCTCAGGTCAGTCGTACGTTCGACCACAGTATATTCTGTCAACGCAAGATTCAATGTGGCGGTCAACAAACTAGCCAGAGCATAAAGTGGAATTCAAAGCCCTGCTGAGTAGCGAGAGAGTGCTGTGACTGCCGCGAAGCAGGTCCGTGGTCTCATGTTCCTTGTTACATTGCTGATAGCGTCTCTGTACGAAGCATGAACCCCCTGCTTTGCCAAATATCTGAGAACATTCAAGGGGAAAAGGGGGAACTGAGGATGGATGTGACTCATGTGAGAAGTCTTCTGGGAGTTCGTGCACATACAGATAATAGCTGTGAGGAAGAGGGGTAAGTCTAAAAGCAGCGAATGGCTTTAGAGGCTGAGGGCGGCAAGGAAGAAGGAGGCCAAGGCATTTCCAGTGGGTAGGAAATAAATAGGAAATCAAGATTGTTGATACCGTACTCCTTTACTGCTTCTCAAGTCCCAAGACTGTGAGTCGGAGAAGTCGATAATTGCCAGGGCATAGTATGTAATTGAGGAATGATGCCGTACCTCCCTTTCCAAGCAAGCTATGCATTTGAAGCCCTGTGGGAGTAAACTTGAAATCAAAAAGAATGGAACAAGTAATACATCAAGATATTGTATGTTGCTTATCAGACATGGGCAGGCACTGTACGGACTACGGAGGTACCGAATTGGGGATGGACCCCTGAACCTGAACCAGGTCCCGCCTCGGGGAGCAGTTAAAAAAAAAAGAAAAAGATATGTCCAGATTGGACATCGGGAAATTTGAACGCTAGCGTTGGACGTGCTGGGAATCGAACCCAGGACCACCTCTAGGTACGCGGATACAGGTGTATTAGATACAGACGTATGCTTGCTAAAGAGGTATTATACCACTAAACCACACGCCCATGGTTATTGTTGGTGTTGTGGGAACCAAAAGCTGTTATATGCGCGGTGTCGGACCTTGCCCTAGGATGTATCAAAGCCTAAAGAGGAATTAGCGAAAACAAACGAGACCTTAAGCGAGACTGACCATTATCACGCAGTTACCTTACGTCAGCGCGAGCTCGAGGTACCTATGTACCTTAACTTACCTAAGGTAAGGTACCTATCGAGCTCATCCAACCTCCCAATATCAGCCCATTTCCCTTATCTCCTCCAACATACTTTTCGCATCTGTATATATCCTTTAATGTTGATCTGATACAGACCAATTTTATTCAAAACGGTCACGTCCTTGGCCTCCGCAATGTCCTCATCTCGGACTCCACTCCTTAGTCACGACAGCGCCTCTATCAGCTCTATCAGCTCTATCAGCTCGTCCAGTTCTCCCTCCACCGCCGCGCAGAAATCACAACGCCGGCAACGAGACATAACTCGATATGTCGCCTTCTCTTCCGCAATCCTCTCGTGCCTGTGCGCGGGCTCCATCACCGCATTCGCTCTATACGGTCATCTCTTCCAAGAACGCTTACATTACACGCAACTACAAGTCAACACCGTGAGCATCGCTGCCGAACTCGCCCTCTACCTCCCTGTATCCCTGTTTGGCTATCTGTGCGACCGGCTGGGACCTGCTCCTCTGTCATTCATATCCGCGTTGATGTTCGGGGCCGGATATCTGCTCGCAGCACTCACATATAACAGCGGAGCGAAAGATGTTTCCGGGTATACACATGAGAGAGGTTGGCCCTTATGGGTTATGGTAGTGGCATTCATCATCATAGGATTTGCCACTACTTGTATGTATCTGAGTGCTATTACGACCTGTGCGAAGAATTTCGGGAGAGGGAAATATAGAGGATTGGCATTGGCGTGTCCAATTGCGGCATTTGGATTGAGTGGCATGTGGCAGAGTCAAATCGGAAGTAGGATTTTATATGAGAGATTACCCGATGGAAAGAGGGGAGATGTGGATGTTTTCAAATTCTTTCTCTTCCTGGCTATTACACTGCTGGCGGTGGGTCTGCTTGGAAGCTTTTTACTGAAGATTGTGGATGAGGATGAGTTGATTGATGAGGCGGTCGAAGAGCTAGAAAGAAGTGGACTATTAGAGGACAGCGGGTTTTCTACAAGAGCAAATGGCTACAGGACTTATGGGTCTGTTGAGGATGGGGTTGATGATGAGGCCGCTGAAGCTCGGCGTTTGGGCGAGGCAAAGGCCCATGAAGAGGAGGAAGCGCGAAAGAAGGCTTGGCTCTTGAATGAAGAGACACGGCGCTTTCTCAAGGACCATACAATGTGGTGGCTTGCGGCGGGATTTTTCTTCGTTTCTGGTACGTTTTCACAGCATGGGGGTTTGATACAAACTGACTCATTCCCAAAGGTCCTGGAGAAGCATTCATGACAAATCTTGGCACCATCATTGGAACCTTATATTCCCCCACAACCGATCCTTCCGAGGTTCCAACCTCTGCTGCTACACACGTCTCAATCGTTGCTTTTACTTCTACGGTGGCTCGAATCCTATTCGGAACACTGACCGACATGCTAGCTCCTGTTTCTACCAGTAATCACATGCAGTCTGCGAGCAACTCACTCGCGTCATTACCGCCTCAGAGGGGGCGGTTTACTCTCTCTCGTATCAACTTTCTCCTCCTTGCAGCACTTTTCCTATTCTTGGGACAGGTTCTCCTCGCCTCAGGATTAATCCAGAACCATGGGGAGCGATTCTGGATGGTATCTGCGCTTATAGGCTCCGGCTATGGCGCTTTGTTCAGCTTAACGCCTCTCATAATCACCATCATCTGGGGTGTAGAAAATTTCGGTACAAACTGGGGAATCGTGGCCATGGTTCCTGCCGCGGGAGCCCTCGTCTGGGGGATTGTGTACTCCACAGTCTATGGGTGGGCTGCGAAGAAATCGCCTCATATTCCGGGCACGGATGACGGTGTATTATGCTACGGAAAGCAATGCTATGCGGGTACGTTCTGGGCAATGGCCGCTAGTATTGCGATTGGCAGTCTACTCTGGGTTTGGGCTTGGAAAGGTCGAGATGGTTGGAGCAGAAGAGGAATTGCCGTCTGAAACTGTATAGGTAGGACATAATACAAAACTATCTGTCCAGCTTTTGGGCAAGATTATCTTCACCTGTTGCCCTTGTAAAGCGGGACCTTTTCAGTTGCTGAATACGTGCAGGCTTAGTAGCCGCTGCAGATGGTGCCCAGTTATAGATACAGTAGGTAAGGAGTTCGTTTTGCGGAAGCTTCAAGGTCCATAGTCGGTATTCTTTTGCAGTCACTATAGAGCTCTAATCACTACAAAGCTTATGGTCAAGTGCAGCAGAAACGGCTTTCTGGGCAGAGGAACAAGAGATTCTTTATTCCGCATGTTGCACATACATCCTTTTTTTGCTTGGCGGTCGATGGACAGAGTGTCACATCCATATACTATATATACTAATTATATCTCAGTATGCCCCATCTTCTCTTCTCCCCATCTCGATTTTCAACTTCAACACGATGGCCCATCCCGTCTGCGTTTCAAAAAGGCCGAGATCGTTCTCCGTCCTGAACGTCACTTCATCGGCATTAACATCCATCAACACCCTATCTTCTCCACTCGAAGTGGCCATATCCTCACCCGGATAAACTTTAGCATCTCGGTCCTGCGTCAAAATTGGGCTTTCACCACTACTCCTAGTGGCACGCTTCATCCTCCCCCATCTCCATCTTCCACTACTCTCAGCCTGTTCCTGCGCCTGTTCACTTGCTTTGATTTCTGTTTCCTCTTTCCTGGGCGACCACTCCTTCCTGGCCAAGTCAGGAGGAGGGGCAGGTCTCAAATACGCCGCCAACCTTCCTGCCATCTCCTCATCTTTCCAATACCACAGATCCTCCTCATTCCATCCCCCGACCCCGTCCACAGCTTCTCTATCCCGCACCCTCGCAACGCCATCATATTCCCGCGGATCCCTAAAATCATACTCCGCGGGCCTGGCACTCTGATCCGGCAACGCGCTCGCAGGGACTAATATCAGAGTCCCGCGTTGCTTGCCGGACGCCGCGAAATCAGAGAAGAAGGTTTGGATCTCGGCGGCGAGGAGGGAGAGCATCTTCTCGTCTTGCGCTTGCGAAAGGAGGGATCGTTTGGTTTGCAAGGTGCTGATTTCCCTCGTGAGGGAGAGGAGTTGGGTGTGGATGTTGGCGCTGTAGTATTGGGTTGTGGGGGATGGGAAGTTGCATGTTGGTTCTGTGTAGGAGGGTGGTGCGGCCTCCTCAGCGTGAGTGAGTGGGAGAGAGGCTTTGGAATCCATTTTGGTGTTCGTGGGGAATAGAATCCTGAAAGAAAGAGAAAGTGATCCTTCTCTAACTCTTGGGAATGGTAACACTAGGGTTCTCTTGACGTTGATGACGGTTTGCGCTGTTCAGTGATCTAAAGATCACCGAATCCTGGGCCTGATACGCAATAATGACGATGATTCCCGGCCAGCGGTTATTGCTCAGCCGTAGATCATGGCAGGAATGCAGATGGAAGTCTGGGGTTCTCGTCGCCCACAAGACCATTGAAGGATTCAGAGCCCGCCCGCCTGCAAATCCTCCTTGCCGTCTTACCGGCATGGATGGTCTTGGAATGCGGGAATTATTACATATGAGAATTAGACGGCAGATACCCAGGAAAGCCCAACAAGGCTGCCGAGCTGTATGGTTTCGGAGACGGGACGATATACTGCTGCCTAAGGTTTGTAAGGCTGTCAGCTGAGCTTCTAGAAGGATAAGAGAAGCTAATGTAAGGCTGATCGCTTGGCGCCCAGTTGCGCTAGTACCCGTACGGGGTAGCGGGGATAGCTGCCCGTGGGGTCAGGATAATGGTAAGCCTTGCGCTGTTAACGCTAGTGGTTCACAAGGCTCCCTCACGCCTCACGCCTCACATTTTACATGAAGCAATTGCGAGCCTTCATATGCACTGCCACTGCGTTTCCCGCTTCCGCGTATCTATCCGGTAGGATTTCTTTCAGACGCGGATTGCTTAGTGCTCTCGTTAGAAAGCTCACAGCCGTGTGTCCTACAGGCTACAGCGTGCCAATCGAGCCGAGTGATAGAGCCCGCGGGTTGCAGCTTTCAGCCTTGTTGTTGATTGGCGCATATGATGCTACTAGCAATCAAGGGAGGTATCGGTCCCTTAGGTATTTTGGACAGGTCACAGAAGATCCGTACCTCTAGTGGTAACAATTTTACCTATATGACTCTCAAATACTTACCTACCTTACGTACCTTACCTTAGTTATCAGAACATAAACCCTAGGCAGTACAGTCAGTAACCAATCCTTGAGGCTTGAGTTGCGTTACTCACCCCGTGATCCACTCACTTAGGAGCCTCTACCACAGCTACTCGGCCTGAGTCGCCAAGAACGCCCAGCCTCTTCATCTTGCCCAATCTTCTACATAAACTCGCAACTTCCTTCATCTTTCTTCCTTTGTCCTACTCTTCTCATTAATCTGGGAACTTCACAAGAATACCTCAACCAAACCATTCAAGATGGCTTACAAAATTGCCAGCGCGGACGAGTACCTCGCCATCACTGGCGCTGGTATCGACACAGTCAAGATCACCAAAAAAGCTATGATCTGGCCTTTGCAAAGAGTAAGGTCTTCCCCGTCGGCTCCGTGCACCTGCTAATCCAAACAAGTGCCATAAATTCAGCATCCAGCCACAGGATTACTCGATCAATTTACAGACGATGACTCGCGAGAAACTCCAATTCCTTCTCCCGGTAGTTTTCACCATCGGCCCTGATGTTAATCGGCGTGGTGCACGTGGCAGACGGGAGGATCTCGGCGATGCTCCTGAGGATCTCGGTGATGCCCTCATGAAGTTTGCTATGCTTCTTGCCGAAGGAGAGTCCAAAGGAGGCATCACTGGGAAGCAGCATATCGAGAACATCGTAAAAGGTATCATCGAGGGTGAGACTCGAGTCCTTGTCAGTTCCCTCACAATGGAGGAGATATTTTCGGCGCGAGAGGAGTTCAAGAGGCGGATCTTCCGCAATATCCAAAGCGAACTGGACCAGTTCGGTCTGAAGATCTATAACGCAAACGTCAAAGAGCTTCGTGATGCCCCAGAGTCGAATTATTTCAATTCGCTCTCCAAAAAAGCCCACGAAGGGGCTATCAACCAAGCTCGTATTGATGTGGCTGAAGCACAACGCAGAGGTAATGTCGGGGAAGCTCAACGGGTAGGAGAGCAAAACCGTGAAATTGCCAAGATCAACGCGGAGACGGCGGTTCAAAAGACTGAGCGAGATAGCGAGAAAGCCAAGGCAGAGGCCACACTCGCGACACGTAAGGCCGAATACAAGAGAGACGTCGACATTGCGCAGATCGAGGCTACTCGAGCCACCGAAGCTCGTGACGAGGAGCTCCGGAAGGCAGTAGAGGTCAAGCGTGCTCAAACCGAGTTGGAAAGACTGAGAGCAAGCGATGTCGTGAAGGCTACCATTCTCAGGGAATCAAAGCAACAAGCAGCTGACGCAAAGAACTACGAGGAGCAAGCTCGGTCCAATGCTGCCCTCTACTCTGAGCAGAAGGCCGCGGATGCCCATGCCTACAAGGTCAAAGCCCAGGCTGAAGCAGCATACATTTCTGCTGCCAAAGAAGCAGAAGCAAGACTTATCTGCCAGCAAAAGGAAGCTGCCGGTATCTCCGCTATGGCAAACGCTTATGCGGACATGTCCCGTGCATTCGGCGGCCCAGCTGGCCTGATTCAGTACCTCATGATTGAGAAGGGGGTGTATGTCGATCTTGCTAAGGCAAATGCCGATGCTGTCCGTGGCTTGAACCCTAAGATGACAATATGGAATACTGGTGCGCAAGCTGGTAGTGAAGGAAGTAGTTCCCAAGGCACGGGAATGGGAGGAATAGACAGCATTCGTAACGTAAGTAAAAGCCTCATCTCTGTATGAACAAGCAGTACTGACTAGACTTCTAGCTGTATCAGATGCTGCCGCCTCTGATGTCCACAATCAATGAGCAGTCTGGAGTTGTTCTTCCAGAATGGCAGTTTGGAAAATTGGCCGATCAAATATCGCAGGAAGAAGTCAACGGCAAGGGAATCACTGGCCTAGGCACCAACGGAAAATAAATTGAGCGATTTGATGGATACCCACGTTCTTTGGTGGCAAGTCACCTTTTCCTTTGTTGTACGATGCGAATAAGTTTCAGTGGGGTGGGGCTTTAGGGTGCACCTGAGCTGCAGCCACTTGCTCGTTGATTAACTTTGAGTTCGAATCGGTGAAACATTTGCGTTGAGTTGAGGCAATGAGTTCTTTCCTTCATTCTTCGATATCCGTGTATATAGCGCAAATAGTAATACTACCTGTCTTTGAGTCTTGTACCACTGTCTCCGGTCTGGTAATGAACCGCAATGGGTATCTTTCCATGAAAAGTACCCAGTAACGGTTATATCCTGATAAATGTGGGTTGAAATATTGACTTTGATGTTGGTTATGCAGTATCGAGCCTTGGTTTAAACTTCGAGGAGGTTCAGAGACTAGGCATCCCCACTTAGGACTAGTCGCCTGCGCCACAGCAAGCCACTTGGAGTTGTGAGCTATCATCGACAACGGACAAGGCAGACGATGGGATTCCCTGAAGAGGTGCCATGAATGTAGCTATCAATTGAGATGGCGCTGAACTCGGTAAGTCAATCGCCCGTCAAATGAAGCTTACAGGCTAAAGAAAGCAGTGGAAAACGTTCGATTTCTTCGAAGTCAGCCAAGTCAAACCGCCGGACGAGGAGGGCAAGTCCTTCGAGAGCAACGAGATCAGCTGTGTTTGCTCTGGATCAGGGAACCTGTTTCTCGGGAGCTACAATGGCATTGTACGGATTCTATCGTCATCGTTCAAGGTCGTGCGATCCTTCCAGGCGCACGATACGGGTTCGATTACACATATGAAGCAGGTGGAGGGCACGTCGTTGCTGGTTACAATAGCTGTATGGCTTCTATATACTTGCGCGTGCGGGGTTTGTACTGATACGGTATAGGAAGATATGCCCAATGAGCCTGTATTGAAAGTGTGGGCGCTGGACAAGCCAGTTAAGAAGACCGGACTGCCCACTTGTCAGTCGACGTTAAGCATCAGTAATGGCCGGAAACCGTTCCCGGTATGTATCTCGCATACAATCCCAAAAGTAGAAGCATAACAATTCCTCTAACCCTCTCAAATAGATATCTGCATTTACGGCTCTGGACGACCTTTCACAACTCGCAGTGGGTTTCGCAAACGGCTCCGTAACTATCATAAGAGGAGACTTGGTACACGATCGAGGCGCCAAGCAGCGCATCGTTCACGAATCGGAAGAACCTGTCACCGGTGTGGAGTTTCGGGTGGATTCAAGGCTCACGACTCTGTTTGTTGCTACTACAGCGCGCATTTTGAAGCTTGTCATCTCGGGACGGGGGCAGGGACAGCCCGCCCGGACTGTGGAGGATGCGGGCTGCGGTATTGGCTGCATGACAGTTGATGATAGAAACGGAGATATTGTTGTTGCCCGAGATGATGCTATTTACTATTATGGCGTCGATGGACGAGGTCCATGTGTTGGTTGCGATGGCCCAAAAAGTTTGGTGGCTATATATGAGGATTATGTTGCTCTCGTTTCACCACCTGCTACGAACACATCCTCAGCAAAACCAAGCACTCTTCGACAGTTTGGTGGTGCCCAAGCGGACGAAATCTTCAATACCTCGACTTTCACGTTACTAGATACGGATTTGAAGTTTGTTGCCCATTCGGAATCCATGGTCTCCCAAGTCAAGACCATGTTTACGATTTGGGGTGATCTATTTACACTCACACAAGATGGCAAGGTGTGCAATTCTACTCCTGAAAATTTTCAATTATTGACATTCCAGTAGATATTTCGGTATCACGAGAAACCGTTACAACAAAGATTGGAAATATTGTATCAACGAAATCTGTTCCTTCCTGCCATCAACCTCGCACAGAAATCTGGCATGGATGCGCAGCAACAGAATGCGATTTTCCGAAGGTATGGAGATTCTCTATATCAGAAGGGAGAATACGACAATGCTATGCAGCAGTATTTGAAAGCGATTGACAACACCGAACCTTCTCAGGTTATTCGAAAAGTAAAATACCAGACCTTCACTTGAAGATTCTTACTAATTTATCCAGTACCTCGATACCCAACGAATACATAATCTGATCGAATACCTTGAGGAATTACACGAGCATCATAAAGCAACTGCTGACCACACCACTCTGCTTTTGAATTGTTATGCAAAGCTTAAGGATATTGATAAGCTTGAAAAGTTCATCAAGTCGCCCGGTGATCTCAAATTCGACCTAGACACCGCCATCTCTATGTGTAGACAGGGTGGCTACTATGAACAAGCTGCATACCTTGCTACAAAGCATGATGAACACGAATTGGTTGTTGACATATTAATCGAAGATTCCAAGAAGTACGGGGAAGCGCTCCAATACATATGGCGCTTAGAACCGGAAACTGTGAGTTTATTCAATTTGCTTTGCTATCACATCCTCCTGAACTAAGTTTTCCGAGGCTTAAGCTCGAATGATTCATAATTTACTGACAAGAAGTAGGCATATTCAAATCTGATGAAGTATGCGAGGGTATTGCTAGAAAATTGCCCAAAGGAAGCAACGCAGCTCTTTGTTGACTACTTTACCGGTCACTATCGACCGAAGAAAGATGCTGTCACTGAACCCGCAGCGCAGCAGCCAGCCTATGGAGCTGGAGCTGTGAATGCTGTACAGTATGTTTATAATTTCCCCACCTTTTGCATAGCTGCGAGTTGTGGGAGTCTCATTGCTGCTGGTAAATCTAGCAGTCAAATCCTCTCACAACGTCCACATTGCTTCAAATGGAACATCCTTTCTTTTTGCGTTATCAATACTGACCCTATCTTCCAGGAACCTAAGAGATCTCCTCCCGCTCCCATACATGAACACCTCTGCCGTCACATCGCCACCAGCTCAAGGCAACGTCGTGCCCACTTTGAGCGACTCTCAAGTCGCAGAGAACGCAGATAATATATCAGCGCCCCAATACACCCCACCACAACCAAGGACTGCCTTTTCGTCTTTTGTTGACCACCCAGACGAATTCATAGTGTTTCTAGAGGCTTGTCTAAACGAGAAAGATCTCAAGGAACGAGATAAAATAGATCTCTATACTACCCTCTTCGAGATGTATTTGCATAAGTCAAACGAGAAGAAGGGTGCCAATAGGGAAGAGTGGGAGGCCAAAGCGAAGAGCCTTATTGAGGATAAGAACATCCCGATAGAT
The DNA here is from genome assembly GCF_003019875.1 of Amorphotheca resinae ATCC 22711. Classification (NCBI taxonomy): domain Eukaryota; kingdom Fungi; phylum Ascomycota; class Leotiomycetes; order Helotiales; family Amorphothecaceae; genus Amorphotheca; species Amorphotheca resinae. Next base: position 2,054,594 of record NW_020194474.1, on the reverse strand, counting down.
ACATCAAATGTCCTCTTACTATCTCACCTATCCGACTTCCGGGACGGCACCATTCTTGTCCGAGAACAGGCTGGTCTTCGATTTGATATCTTCCGCTCATATACCTCAGCAAAAGACACACGTGGCGCCATCAAAGCACTTCGAAAATACGGCCCGGAAGAACCACAACTCTACCCCGCCGCGTTAGCATACTTCACCTCCGACCCACGCATCCTAGAAGAGGCCGGCAGCGAACTAGATGCCGTGCTCAAGAAGATAGATGAAGATGGCCTAATGGCTCCCCTACAAGTCATCCAGACCCTGAGCACCAACGCCGTAGCGACAATGGGCATGGTCAAGAGCTACCTCCAGCAAACCATCGAGCGCGAACGGAAAGAAATCGCCTCCAACAGGCGTCTCATCGCATCCTACCGCACCGAGACCCTCGACAAGCGCCAGGAGATCTCCGACCTCAACACGAAGCCCCAAACTTTTAACGCTACGCGCTGCTCCGCCTGCGGCGGCCAGCTCTACCCTCCCATCGTGCACTTCCTGTGCAAGCACAGCTACCATCAGACGCAATGCCTCAATGTCCAGGTCGACGAAGACGGGAACGTGGATGGCGATTGCCCGAAATGTCGGAAGGACAATGATACGATTCGTGCGATTAGGAGGGCTCAGGATGAGACTGCTGATCGGCATGATTTGTTCTTAGATGCGTTGGGGAGGAGTAATGATAAGTTCGGCACTATAAGTGAGTTTTTTGGGAGGGGGGTCATGGATGTTCCAGCTATTGATTAGGCAGAAACAATCAAGATACGGTTCCGCTTTGCAGACCCTATACGTATCTATCCATTAATCTAGGATCAGAAAACAGGTGGATAACCCGTGTCAGCAACTTCTAGAGACGTAAAACCCCTCCCTCCCACCAACAACGAAGGGATATCCAGTTATGGATACACGTTCGGAGAACTCCTCTCCTGACAATGCAAATGAATGTTCCTATGAATGTTGAATTACCTAAGGTACCTTCGTATGCTCCTCCACGCACGCTATGCATGTTTCATGATGTTGAATTTCATGCTCCGTTTTCCATCCTCACCCACTAAGGGGTTTTGTTGTGCTTAAGCCGTCGATCGAGACTTCTTCTCTTGCCCATGAAGACGTGTCTTGCGATTTTGCGTTCTTTGTCAATCCATTGCGGATCTTTAGCACACTGTCCACGATGACCGCGTCTATGCCCTCCTTGACTTGGTTCTATTCATGCTGTGAGCAACCGTTCAGAGGAAGAGCGTAAAGAGAGATGTTGGCTTACCTGTACATTGACTGGATCATTGTTCAATGTACCATAACTGACACAGACTAGGCCACTATCCTTTACAACCTTGACCAACCTCGGGCTGTTGCAAAGTGGCCCGGCTGCACTCACAACACCCAACAAGTTCCACCGGTTCGCGAATCGAATCGCCTCCTGGAGACTGCTGGCTCGCACATCCCCAACTGGGCTCGTGCCCGCATCCGTCAAGAACAGTATCGGAATACTTGGTTGCTTGAAACTCAAAAGAAGGCAGATGTCAGGATTGAAGCTGCTGAAAATGATCTCTCGCTTCTTGCCCAGATCATACACTTTCGTCAAGACCGTATCCACAAAGCTATTGAGCTCCACGGCATAGGTGTCCATCTCCTGCTCTTCGGTCTCGTGTAACATGGGATACTTCATCTCAATGTTGAAGCCTACACTCTCAGGAAGTTTGAGAAACATCTCTTCGAGAGTCGTGAAAGGTGCCTGAATGAAATGGCCACGCGAATTGCCTTTGTAGCCTTTGCTCTTGAAGTCCCGAGTATGCTTCATCCTCTCAGCCATATCATCTCCGAAATTCTCATGGCCCAAGGAGAAAGAGCGCTGGCGGTCGGCACCACGCGCCACCCGGACTTGTGGATGTGGACTGTCCTTAGGTGGGGTAGGCGGTCGAGAGACTCGAGGGGTAGTGTCGTTGACGTGGAGAAATTGTTCCAATGTGAGGGTATGAACTGGGGCATCGATTCCGGTTTCGCTAACCAGAAAGTCGTGATAGATGACAGGAACGTGGTCCTTCGTGAGTTGGACATCAAATTCGACGTAATTTGCGCCAAGATTTGCGGCAGCAATGAAAGACTGCAGTGTGTTTTCCCCAAGTTGAAGAGACTTGTTGGATGTAATATTCTTGCCGAGGCCTCTATGTCCAATTACCATCGTCGAGGATAATTCCTTCCAGTATGTCTGCTTCGCAGTAATTCCCATGTTGGGGTGTGAGAAGGGGGTGATGATGAGGAAGTTGAAGTTCACACAGCCAATGACATCAAGATTTGTACTTATTATTGGGACACTGACATCTCCCTGAAGATTCATGCGTTTCAAGCCAATCGCTTGCTTGATGCTGGACAAGATTGCAACACCTCGTCCAACCTTGTTTTCTTCATTGCCGGAGTACGTTGGTACAATGTCGAAGTAAAGCTGCACTTTTGAGGCGTCCGCGGCAGTAAAGACTATCGGCTCAGTAGAGATATTGTCCTGAACCGGGAGATCGATTGTTGTTGGCTCGCCTTGTGCTCCACTTGCTGATACGACAACAGATAATGCGGTATCAAGTTGAGTAGAATGGGCTTTTGCGATAGGGATCATATCCAATTTGACAGCCGGAATATCTTTCCGCATGTCCATCGAGCCTAAGCTGACGAGTATCATGCTCTCGTTAGTGAGATATCGATGACCGAAAGTCTTGACTGGCTCAGTTGTCCGAACAGCACCGTTAGGTGTCTGAGAACGAAGTGCCTCCACCGAGGATGTTCCTGGGGGCGCGGCTTTACTTTGACTGATAGAAGAATCCTCTGATGCTGAACTCTCGACCTCCAACGATGCCTCAGCCAATCTTTCAGCAATCGATATGTGGCCCCTGAGAGCAGCATGCTCCCTAGCTGTCCAACCAGAGGCGTCAAGCTTATTGATCTCTGCTCCCGCCGCAATAAGTAACTCAACAATTGAAAGATGTCCATCGACACAAGCAACATGAAGCGGTGTCCAGGAGAATGAATTTTCAGCAAGTTCAATGTCGGCTTTCTGGTCATTGGAACCTTCCAGCAAGATCTTGGCGCAGTCCTCATGTCCAAATCTCGCAGCAATGTGCAAGGCGGTCTCTCCAGTTGCATCTTGCCAATTAATATCGACACCGGCGTCAACAAGGAGCTTTACGATCCGAGTAAAGTTGGACTTCGTGGCAAGAGCAAGTACGGCACTTGACTTTGAGATGTTTCTTCTTATAGCCGCCTTGTTGCCATGTTGTCCCTCCCAATTTTCTCCCTTCAGGAGAGCCTGCGTGGTAAGCGGATGTCCTCCAATCACGCTGAGATGCAAGGGTGCCAAGCCCTCATTGTCTTGCCATTCCAAAGCATCAATTCCATGCTCAACATTGAATTGGCCCCAATCCTGCATATGCTTCATGACCAATTCGCAAATGGAGACGAATCCAAATTGAGCGGCGTAATGAAGTGGAAGCCGACCGTATGTGTCCTTGCTCTTCAGCGCAACACGTTGATGGGGCTCAAGGCAGTCCAGAACGTAGGCTAAAAGCTTGACGTATTCATCATCCTTGCTCAGTAACGTGGATTCTTTAAGCTTGCTAACTGCAGGGTTAATAGGGGAAGAGGTCGCCGGTGTGATATAATCCAAACTACCGGAATCCATGAACTTAACAGCGTTGGCTTCCTTATCTTCGATTTCGGAAGACTTTGTACGTCCAATAGAAATTACCAGGCGGTGAAGACAATTCCGCCCATTAATGTCATCAGCTTCGTCCAAAGACTTGATTCCTTTCAGGAAGTACTTGATGGACTGCTTCGATTTGCAAGAGATAGAGCGCTGCAGCAGATTTAGAAACAACTTCTGCCTTGCCAGATCATCAGAATCAAGATTTGCCTCCAGAAGAGTCTCCTTGAGGATGGGCACATCGTCATTTCTGATTGCTTGGTCCACTGTGTCGAGGAGGCCATGAGGAAGGTTGAAAATCGATCTCGAGGACACTCGTTTCATCGAATGAACTGAGTGAATGGATTCTGCATCATCTTTGGCCTTTGTTTCCCCCAATACCGAGAGCCAACTGTTTATTGTCTGCATGGCTTTGGAAAGAGAGACGTTGGCCGCGAAGGGTTTCGGATCCACCTTCGAAGCCAGATAACTTTGTTGGGTACGCACGTTCGGGACTTTCTTGTCCAGCTTCTTCGTGATCTTAAGAAAACCTCTGCGGTTTACCTCTCCGAACCATTGTAATTTTCTTAGCTGGCCTCTAAGGTCCAGCAGAGCTCCCATTAGTTCCTCGACATCGTGGCGATCCAATAGCTTTATGGACTCGTTTGATGTGCCATATCGGTCTTGGAGAAGTTTCAGACGCCTTGAAGCATCTGCAAACTTTTTGTTGTAGAATTCGTCGACATCTTCGAGGTTTCGATCTAATGAAAACAAGAACTCTGAGGGATGCGATTAGTTACGGACGACAGCGTGAATTCAGCACGCCATGTTACCTGTAAGATCGGCATCTTTCCCGGTCTTAGTAGTCTCAACGGCTGCCTTGATGAGCTTCTTCAGTCCTTTGTAATTGATGTATGACGAGGACCATTCCGGGACCTGATTACGGGGTAAACTGTGGTGACAATCAGTAAAGCACAGGAGAGACGAGACAGAAGGGTTTCACGAAGAGGCGATGGGCAACTTACTTGCGTCCAAATTTCATTGTTGACGTCTGGGTGCTTCAACACCTCTACCTCCTGTCCAAAACGTTTAGATGCAACCGAGCAGCATTGAGCTGCTTACTGACCCTCGAGCAATATATCCAGGTAAGGGAGAAAAGAGGAATGGCTCCAGCACAGGGTGGGCTACGAAGGAAGAAACGGGATGCTGCTTCGTTTTTTGAATGATAACTGTCCCAAAACCAGAGCCATTCAGGCCAGTTTTATGCCGGGGCCTGCTTCGGTATCGTAATCCGCCGTTTAGATTTTAGGGCTGATAAAGTCAGTTCCTGCGCACGTTCATCGATTGCTGAAACCAAGTGACTGAAATAATGTCGAGGAAAGTTGTCGGTCGAACTTTATCAAAGACTCATGATATCGAAGAAGCCATCCGCGTGGAGTCAGACTTTGCTTCGATTCGTCGATTCTGCTTCTGCCGGCCTTTTAAGCCCGGCTCACCGCCTTTATGGCGGATATTAATAGCCGCTAGGGGGGGTCTCAGTAGCGAGATGATTGATACCTTTACCTTGGCCTTCTGCAGCTGATATGGACGATCTTACTAAGAGGACCTCTGTAGTTGTTGTAGTCTCACGGCAGTATCCTCTCGGATATGATTACAAGAATGGGAAGCAAGAAGCGCTTCTGCTGCTGCCTTTAAAGATCCAGCTATTGTGGCGTCTGGATGTGGCGTTTAAATGCTAAAGACCTGATGGAAGGCGAGTTCCACTGGATCAGGTGACGTTGCCTGATCGACGGCCCTTCAATCGTCGGTCTCGCTTACTCCGTACCTTGCCTAAGATACAACTAATCCATAGGGACGGGCCATTACGCCCCGCATGGCAGAGACATCTCGCTGATAGCATATACAGAGAGTATAGGCTGGGGACCCGTGTATACAACCGCCGACATGGCTGGCATCCCGTCTGCATGTGACGTGCTGGTTGCTGGTCAACGATGCTTCTGTCATCCATCCATCAAGTTTTGTCAATGATCAATGACATGTGGCAACAATCGGGGCCATGTTCCCAGGCGGTCGGGTTAGAGCAGGTGGACGGTAAGCTAGGTCTTGCTTCCGCTCATCTGCACTGCAACCTTTCTCCCCGCCTTTGTCCCTCACAGTCACACCTCCAATGCAGGACAGGTGCCGGGAGATCTACCCAAGCATCAAGAACTCTTGGAAGGTCCAAGGATTTGTTATCCTATCGTTGCATCGCAGCTTCGTGCCACTTGTTCTTCTCCGTAGGGTTCGCTGTTGCCCCGCGGGAATCGCCAAGTCTTCCAAGGCCTTGAACCGTCCCGAGAAACATCAACAATGGCCGCTGTGACATTCCCGGCGACTCAGGCCTACATGACTGATGTTAGTCAGCTGTTCTCGAAGTAAGTGCACTTGTTTTACCCATTTTCAAAACATAAAAGTGTGGGGTATCATTGGAAAAGCAACACTGTCCGTTCTCATTACCAACTTCCACCTCGGCCTCGCCCCCTGCCTCTCCCACGTCCCCCCCTGCCGCCGCCACGCCCTCTGCCTCTTCCACCAAACACCCTTTCCTGGGCTGGGGCTGGTCCATTTTTCATCCTATCTTCTCTCTCTGCATCTGTGGCGAAGAACTTATTCTCGATCCCAACTAGATCACAAAACTGTTGCATCTGGGGATTGTTGTATTCCCTCGGCCCCTCATTTATGATTTCTGGCATCCCAGTATAGAATGGCGGGGCTGTGATTTCAAAGTTCTCTGGGATCTCCAATTTTCCTTCCTTCACGATATGCTCATTAACCCATTCCTCTTCTTTCTCAATAAGGGCACGGTAGTGTTCCTCTCCAAGATCTTCCGGTAATCTGGCATTTTTGTCTCCAAGGACAAGATCAGAAGCGAAAACTCTGGTTATGGCAAGCCATTCGGGATCGTATTCAAACTTGGGCTTCGCTGGAAGATGTGAGGATGGTGAACGGGAAACCGTTGGCGCGTTGTGGTTGGCAAGGGCTTGCACCTCGAGGAGCTGGAGAAATTTACGACCAGGCAGACACTTGTCCAAGGCCAAGAATCGTACGACCTTATTCTTGATATCGGGAGGTGGCGGCTGACCGGGCTGTTGCTGTTTTCGAGATACAGGGCGCGAAAATGCCGCCGGCAGTTGGTTGCGAAGATCAGAAGGTACCGAAGAGGTAGCTGGTGGAGGCGTGATCTTAACACCCCCGTCATCCAGGCTGATCTCATCTTTGTTTTTGTTTTCAATGGATGGTACCCCGTTCTTTGCCGTATGCTGTGTTGTTGGAGCATCGCTGTCATCGTCCATATCAAGGTCGATCTCATCAGCATTATGGGCAATTGCTGCAGTATCAGCGTTAACAGGAACGACATTATCGTTTGTTGATGCGGTAGGAGCATGTATAGGAACGTCCTGTAATTCGGGTACTTCGTCATAGGTCTTCACCGCTGAGAACTTGCAATGCATATGAGCAGAAAACCAATATGGTGGTCGAAGGCGATCCATAACATATGTTGCCGCGAGATTTCCCAGTGTGCCATCCCTAGATTCTTGCTCAAAGTCTGGCTTCATACGAAATAAAGCTCTCTCATTCCCGTCTTTCTCAATTGCTCTCGGCCAATCGTGGCTGATCCCAATGTCGACCTGTGTTCGCAACTGGAGCAATTTCCTAGTATCTATCTCTCGAACATGATAGATGGACTTTACATCGTCCTGGCTGTATGGTAGACGCTCGTAGTGGGGCTTCTTGAAATTGTATCCCTTCCAGATTCCAGACATACCAGCTATTCGTAATCCACCCAGTCGGATCACGTTCGCGGCTCCCATATAGTAGATATTTGGTGCAACCCATCCTCCATAGTAGAGCTCCCAAAGATGATTGCTCGCCTCGTGATTTCCTCCAACGAATATTGTAAGGTACGGCGCTTTCTTAATACCACTGTAGTAGGAGTGAAAGTCGCCGATGGCTCGGTATTTGACAGGGCAAGACATTACAGTCAGGTCGGAAGCATTTCGAACTGCCTAATATTATCAGTACAGTCTTTCTTCTGTTGGGTCTTGATGATATGAAGAGATCATACCTGAAAGTCACCACCGATAATCAGTAAATCCACTCCATCCCAGCCGCGAACCTCACAAGCCTTCTGCACCGAGGAGTATATTGCATCTAGTGTGCCGTGGCCCTAATGATCCAGGTCAGAGATACTTCAAAAAGGTTCAAATCATCATAAACAGTCAATGGAGACTCACGCATCCTTCCACGGCAATTCGCAAGCCTTGTGCTTCTTGTAATGAGGGGTCCATGACGAGCCACTGATGGTTCTTCTCAGAAAAATCGGACTCTTCAAAATGCCTCCATCAGGCCTTTTAAATTGGGATAACAACAGTTCCTGGTGCAAGAACCGGTTTGTCGAGGGCCTATTACTGTAGTGATTGGCGGCCTTTATTGAGAGATACAGTAGAAAAGTCGGAGCTTCAAGCCTCGCTTCGCAAAACTTAGACTCAATTTGCACTACTCTGTTCACACATACAATCCGACACCTAATCAAACATCTCGAGCACCGAACCTCGGAATAACACAATGGAGTCTTCAGAATTATCCGCGCGTCTCCGGTTTTTGAACGACTCCGCGCATCTCCTTGCGACGACCACTCCCGCGACCTCGAAATATCTGATGTCGCGATATCACTCTCTTATGTTTGAACGCGAGCTCGAACAATCGGATGCCCAGAGACGGAGAGCTTGCGGCGCATGTGGGACAATCATGATTTTAGGTTGGGAAGCTACACTACAGATGGAGAGTCGGCGACCTCGTCGAAAGAATAGCAGTCAGAAGAGGGATGTGCAGACTCCAAGCAAAGCTATCGTGTACAAATGCGAATCCTGCAGCAGAATAACTCGTTTCAATACTCCTCCACCAGCACCACGGCGTAAGATAGGATCGTCGCGCACAAAGTCTTCTTTAGGCACAGGAGTTCCAACCCCATCACAAGCAAAAGAAGCCAATCCAAATACAGGTGTCGCTCCTTCGACAAACTCGAGCAGCAGGAAGAGGGCAAAGACAAGGAAACAAAGTGGTCTAGAAGCTATTCTGGCAAGGAAGAAAGCTTCTGAAGCCAGTACGTCTGGCTTTGGGCTTGACTTAATGGACTTTATGAAGAAAGCGTAAGACATGGATAGAAAGGGGTTACTGGAGAGGTATGAAGCTCCACGGAGTCGCTACATCGAACCATAGCATATAGCTTCCATTTTGATGGAAGTTTGACCCTCCGAGAAGACTTGCGGCCGAAGATGCTGCGGACAGGGAACAGACAGGTAAGATAAATATTCCGTAACTGAACTTTTGTACTGATCTCAGCAGTACACCTGTACTGGGCATGTTCACAGTTTTTATCTGTGTTCTGTACTTTGGCATCTATTTTATCATCGGGATACCCAGGGCAATTTGCTTCAGGTTGCAAAGGCCACCCACACATGAAGTACAATTATTTAAGCCCATATAAGGCAGGATCGATGGTCTTATGATACAGCAGCAGACAGCCAATATCGTCATAAATACCAGCCTGAAGGGAAATTCATTTGGCAGAACATAATTTACACTTTCGGCTCCTCTCTCAGCCTCGCGCTAGTGGTCATCAGCCTTATGCGAAAAGATTTTATGTTGCCCTGTATAAGGTAAAATACCCCGCCACAACATCCCACTTCGTCGCTTCAAAAGATCGCCAACAACAACAAAATGACGAATCCTTCCGAAGAAGAATTTAAGCCGGATGGCGCTGCCTTCGACGACTACTTTGAAAGTCTAGGTAAGAAGGCAGAACACCTTACGATCAACGAACAGAATGGGACACAAATCGCCACCAACGGCGCGCCTGCCCAACCAGCCGAAGAAGATCAAAAAGTCGTGGATGAAATAGAGTCTCTTTGTATGAACTGTCGTGAAAATGTAAGTCACTCTTCGTCTATTATTGGCAATTCCTACTAAGCAAATTTTAGGGAATTACACGTTTACTACTCACTCGAATACCCTACTTTCGCGAGATCATCATCATGTCATTCTTCTGTCCACACTGCAACTTCAAGAACTCCGAGATCCAGTCTGCTGGCGAGATCCAGCAGAAGGGCGCTAGATACGAACTGCGTCTGACGGCTCCTACGGACTTCGCGCGACAAGTTGTCAAGTCCGATACCTGCGTCGTGAAATTTATCGAGTTGGACATCGAGGTCCCAGCTGGACGAGGACAGTTGACGAATGTCGAGGGTCTACTCAGCATGATACTTGAAGACCTCGAGCTTCAACAGCCCCAGCGAAAAGAACAGATACCGGAGGTCTGGGCCAAGATCGAGGAAATTATTGCGAAAGGACGGAAGATGATTGCTGGAGAGAGCTTCCCTTTCCGAGTGTCCCTCGATGACCCGGCAGGCAATTCATGGATAGAGCCAGATCAAAAGGATGGTGTAGGGAAGTTGTTGAAGACCGAGTATGCGCGGACGGCGGAGCAAAATGAAGCCCTGGGGTTGGGTAGCGGCGAAGAGGAAGCAGCAAATGCAGCAGTACAACCGAATGCAGCAAGCCTTGAGGACGATGAGATTATCCCCAACGAAGTGTACTCCTTCCCGGCCACATGTCCCGGCTGCAACCGACATTGCGTAACCCATATGAAGATGGTCGAGATCCCGCATTTCAAGCAAGTCGTCATCATGAGCACCGTATGCGAACACTGCGGCTACCGCTCCAACGAAGTCAAGACTGGTGGCGAAGTGCCCGAAAAGGGGAAGATGATCACACTCAAAGTTGAAGGGGCCGTTGATCTTGCAAGAGATATCCTGAAATCCGAATCCTGCGCTCTCGAGTGCCCAGAGCTGAAACTTTCAGTCACTCCCGGCACGCTTGGAGGCAGGTTCACTACGGTTGAGGGTCTACTCACCCAAGTCCGGGACGATCTGCACCAACAAGTTTTCGATGTTGGAGATGAGTCTGGTGGTGATTCTTTACCTTCGGAGGCTAAGGAGAATTGGAAGGCGTTCTTTGATGGCATTGATGCGGCTATCAAAGGGGAGCGGAAGTTTACTGTTATCTTGAAGGATCCTCTGGCTAGTAGTTACGTGCAGAATCTGTGTCTGCCAGACGATGATCCGCAGATCCAGACAGAGGACTACGAGAGAACGGCAGAGGAGGAAGAAGACCTGGGACTGGCTGATATGAAGGTTGAGGGGTATGAGGATGAAGTTGGAAATGAGAAGAAGCGGTTAGAGGCCGAGAAGGCCGCCGAAGAGAATAACGATTGATGGTCTTTCTCCTACAACTAAGAAGAATTATATTTAGCGCTCAATTGACATCAATGTCGAACGTTCTCAGAGTAGTCTTCTGCATGGCATTCATTGAGTATACTAATCATGACACTGAACCGTTGCTTATACTCTTCAACGACCTCTTTTTTGTGGTCTCTCCAATGAACACATTGGATTCAAGAAGCCCTCCTGTTATAATGCTTTAAAAAATCCTAGCAGCGTCGACCGATAAGTAGTTTTCCATGTTCTTACCTAGACAAGAGATTCTTTTTCAAGGCTCCCTTGCCAGAGATCTTAAGCCGTATCGCAGCCGCGATTAAAAGTACACAAGTCTATTGAAATGACAAAGTCACTTACCACTCTGTTGCCGAATGACAAAGAACCACGGTACGTTAGCAGAGGTAGCTGATGCCTTCGTGGCGGTACACATACGTACTGAACCTACCTTATCTAGGTATGTTTATTGGTTATGCACATTTGATTTCTCACTTCCGTTCACATCATGTAGTCATTTCTCAGGCAATGTATTTTTATCTCCCTGATAGCTATTATTAGAGAATAGAGCTCATAAGACCGATAATCCAGGTCTGCGTGTCAACATGGAGGCTAACCATGCCTGTGTGTCCTTGAAATTAAAGAGTTTTCCCCGACACCCAGGCGCCAATAAAAACAACAGGATATGAAATGCGATAGCCAAAGCGATACAATACACAGCCCTTCTACATTAAAAAGGAAACCAGGCGAACGACCAGCCATAGGAGTTTGATAAACCGTAAAACCCAGTAGGAGATGAATGTATGCGAATCTAGACATGTGCTGTCATCGGATAAAACAGGCGGAAGTCGGTAATGTGAATCAGAAGAATGACGGCTTTGTCAAGACCCTGTACTCAACGTAATCCTCTCCGTCAATATTTAATATCTGAGGCGAACTGACAAGCTTGCCCTGGAATGGGCCATTCTGCTTTCGTTCGTACTTGATGCCGTTGTGGTACTTGACCTCGCCACTAGGAGCGACAGGCGGGACGGTGGCTGCTTGCTGGGCTACCCAGACCTTGTTTAGCTTTTTAATGTTATTTCTGAGCTCCTGTTGTGCAGCTTCTTGGACAACAGCCTCGGCCATGGCGACCTCCTTTCTGGTCTTCTCAAGTTGTTTTTCTCGAGTTTCAGCCTTCTCCTTCCTGACTCTCTCGACTGTTGTATCAGCTTCCGCTTGTTGCCTAGCCAATGCTCTGGCGCTATGCCTAACTTCCTGCTCAGGGCTGGGCCGCTTATGTTCAACACCGTTGTTGAGCGCCTCGGAAGCAACAAACGCTTTTGCCTCTCTAATGGCTCTTGCCTCGTTTGCCTTTCGATCCTTCTCTGATTCTTTGTTCTCAAGATCCCGTTGGCGGATTCGGACGTATTCTTTGATTTCTGGTCGCGTCATCCCCTGTAATTGTGGTTCAAACACGACTTTGTCATAATGGAGCCACAAAGCACCGGCACCCACTGGAAAATTGCCATCCACATAGCGTCCATCTCTCGTAATTCTCTGAACTTTGACTCGAAAACAGTCGCTTCCCCCGACAACACCGTATACTGCATGCTTATCCTCCACCCGAGGTTCGGAGGAGTCTGCCCAGTAGCCAAGAAGAACTCCATTAGGCTTGCCATCATTGGAAGGAGAAGATTTTGGAGTCGGAATGTTGGTGGCATTGACAGCTTTAAAGCTTGGCGTATTATTCAAGGACTGCCGGGGAAGTGAGTGCCGATTTTGGCCTGATGAACGACTGGCTGAGGGGCGTTGCACAATAGCTTTAGTCACTGGAGTTCCGTTTTCCTGAGAGGCCACAATTGCTTGCGCTCGCAAGACAGCCTTCATATCAGCCTCTTGTCGCTCCTCTTCGGTTTCTTCTGGCCTGGCTTCCGATCGGATCCTCACGTATTCTTTGATTGCCGTAGGACTGAGCTGCGCAAGATGAGGGTCGAAGATAATTCTAGGAAACGTAACCCAGCATCCCCCAGCTCCCACAGGAACATTGCCAATAACCTCTTGTCCTCTGCGATTCATTCCGTAGATCCTGGTTCGGAGTCTATCGTGAATGTCGATAAAGCCATAAATGACATGCTTGTCTGCATCATTAGGTTGATCCGAGTCGCGCCAAACACCGAGAATTACACCTCGAATCTTCGGGGATTGCTTTACACGCTTGAGGGAGGGTTCGTCATATGGGCTGCCTCGGAGCTTGTCATCCACGTTGTAATTGACGGATGCACGCTTGCGCTTTGAAACAGATGAGATGACGTCCTCATCTTCGTATTCATCATGTCCGTTCTCGACTAAGAGATCCGAGGCATCCATGGCATCATCCAGCGAGGGGGTTTCGACAACTATGCCGGCCTGTGGATTTAATAGTTAGAGTTGCCATTATTGAGAGTAGGAAGATTGTAAGACTAGGCTCACGAGCGACAATTAATTGGCAGGTGTATGAAGACACTTACATCTGTGGACGTGGCTCCAAGCCAATTGCCGTTCGTTTCATGGAGGGGTGTGTTTCTGGGAGGAGTCCTGCGGGAGTCATTTTAGTGAATAGGTTCCCATACTTGGGTATTGGGTAACCGAGAGACAAAAGGAAAGAGGCTAAGCGTTAAACGTGGCAGATTGGGTGTCGCGATCAAGAACCATTACCACGCAACCTCAAGAAGAACACGAAAGAAAAAGATAAAAATAAATAAGGGAAAAGAGGAAAGCTCGCGATGGCTTTGAAATCTACATAGCCGCAATAGGATGACTGATCGAAATAGCAACAAAACAGGTTGTGTGGTCGCTTACGGTTTTGCTGATCACTGAATCGCTATGCAAGGGGCGCAGTGCCGTACAAAATAATGCCTCTAACACGCCTCAACGCGGGAAAAGCGCGACGTAATTGACAAAAGCTCAAAGGTATGGAGGGAGCAAATCGAGACAAGATTCCGCTTGGAATAATTGTGGAAGAGAAGGACTAATGGTTGATGGCTAAAGAGCGAGTAGACGCCAGGTTGACAATTTACAAAGCAACACAAAAGAGAAAGTCGTGGCTTGATTTTACTGACCTTGTCGGGGTGGGTGCGCGTGGAGAGTCAAGTCCCATCGAGTCAGTGCTCCCACTTGTCAAGGATCCGGAACTGGAAGAGAGCGGTTGCTCCATTACTTTAGCGGCGCGCAAGACACTTGGAAAACAAAAGACGGAGGGAGTTGCGGTGAGAAAGATGGAATAATAAGAGGGGAAGTGGAAGTGGAAGTGGAAGTGAAGGTTGACGAGCACCGAGACGAAGAGAGAAGAGAAAATAGAGGGAAGCGAGACATCGAAACAATCAAAAAGTGCGCTAGCCTGATTACGTTACCTACACTCCCTATCGAGTGCGTGTGCGTGTGTGAGGGATGTGAAGGGTGATATGAGTTGTCGCTATTGATTGAGGTTCCAAGCGTAGCCATCCTTCCAACCGGCAAATTTCCATTGGGTCGGCACTACGAGCCTTTAATACGGCATGTTCTATCTTTGTTTGCGATGGTGCAGCTAACCGGCGGCACGCCCTCGTTGAACGACGAACCGCTCCTTGCCCAACCCCAAGCGCTTTGAACTTTGTCATTATGTAGCCTTAATTTTACAACCCAAACCCAGCCCAACCAAGCCCAGCCAAGTACCTCTATTTTCCACCTCTGCCTTTACCTCTGCCTCTTCCACGTCCATTGCCACGGGCTGATGCACCACCTCGCTTTGCGCCTTGGCCGCTGCCATGATCAAATCTCTCGTACATCTTCTCTTCTCCAAAAGCGGCTTCGCTTAAATGTAGATAGCTGATAATGCCTTGATCAACCACGGCTAAAACCACATTTCGCCAACCGTGTTGCAGTCTTTGATAAGTCTTGTGAGGGCCTTGTATTTTTGGATCAACTGGCGGATCCCATCGTGTATTTTCCAATAACGAGGCCATCTGGGTAAGCGTCGGAATAGTACTGAAACGAGCATCTGTCACCGCCATTCGGAAGTCGGGCAGTCCAGGGTTGCTCTTTGCGAATGTGGGAATTCTCGTGGCCTTCCACAGGTCAAAGACAACACGATATGGAAATTCGGGGGGTGGCAAGAGGCTATTCGGAGTTGGTGACGGTTTGTGCCTTGGAATAATCGCGATTTGCCGGTAGATTGAATTGTATGATCGGTACATACCAGGCTTCAGCAGTGGCCCAAATGGAGGATGGCTGACTTCTTCCTCGCCAAATAGTCTTCCAAAAAGCCAAGTAAAGATGCTCGTTGATCCTGTCGGGGCATCTTGATCAGGTCTCAAAACAGGAGCCTTTGGATCCCACTCGGGTGCCCTCAAAACCACATACCCCGTCCTTTTGAGATTGGCATAGACAGTGTATCTCTCTAAACTGACTTTCCCTTTTTCGCTATCATCTCCTATGAGCATAGCATAGGCAGCCTGAAGACTCATCGGGACTCCTTCGTCCTTCTCTTCCTGAGCATCTTGATCTTTTGGCTTGCTATCGCTTTCTTCTTCATCAATCCTTCCCTTGAAAGATGACGGGGACGGCCACCACAAGTCCAAATTTCCTCGCTCAACCAGGTATAGCGCCTCTTCTGGCAATAACCACAAACTTGTTTGCCTCTTTCCCAATGTCGTCTTCCCCATGGTTCTGAAGTGTGGTCCTTTTGCTGACTCCACCACAACGACGTGGTCATCGTCTAAGCCTTTTCTCCATTCCTCGGGCACGACCTCGTCTCGACTCAACCCCTCCACCCCGTAATAATACCCTCTGACATGTATCCTCGGTGTATGTATCCTCGTGTAATCTAAAGCATCATGCATAGCTTGTCTGCTAGCGTTCAAGAGATCATCTTGATGTCTTGTGCCATGGCGTTCGAAGTCCTTCTCTCCACGTTTTGGGAGTTGGTGACCAGTCTTGGAGGTCAACGATGCCAAGAGGAGGAAGTCTTGTGTCTCGTCGCTAGGATCATGGTCTTCGTCAATATTTGTACGGGGATTGATTGGCGGGTCTTCGTCAATGTCTGCCATCTTGAATATTCGCCGGTGGTGGGTAAGGTAGATGACTGCCACCCCGCTTCAACTTTTCTGACTCCGGTCCAGCCTTGCGCATCAGGCTTGTTAGGGGCCTCGGCTATGCTAGCGGCACAAGTTCGTTCTTCATTCGTCTAGCAACGTATAGTTTCAAATAATACGCGTTATCCCACCTGATTGGGAGTCTGGCCGAGTGGTTAAGGCGCTGTGTTTAGGTAGTCCGCAAGGAAACCTGAAACGATCCGCAGTGGGAAACCGCGCAGGTTCGAATCCTGCGGCTCTCAACATTCTTTTTGCACTTCTTTTTGCTTGCCCAAACTACCTAGTTAGGCATCGTACCTTAAGATACCTAGCTGGGTATCTCACAACAAAGTTGTGTCGGGAGTCTGGCCGAGTGGTTAAGGCGCTGTGTTTAGGTACTCTGAAAAGAAACCTGTAACGTCCGCAGTGGGAAACCGCGCAGGTTCGAATCCTGCGGCTCTCATCATTTTTACTCTTTTTGCCGCTTTGAACTAATGAGTTTCTCAAGGTACTCATCAATTATTTACTTGCAGTTACAGTAGTGTAGTTGATATAGGCTTCAACTATCGTTTGTACTGTACAATGGTTTTCAGGGGGGGCTTTTACCTCTTGAACAGTTGGGAGTAGCTCGAGGTTGGTTTATATCTTACTTCTACGAGCAATACAATCGTACTAGTAAACAAGAGCTTGTTCTTGATTATTACAACTAACACGACACTCATATAGAAATGATAGCATCTCTTGCTTGTCGTTTTCTTTTCGTCTCTCGTCCTCATCGTGAATACATCCGAATATGTACTTATCCCCTATCCAATCTCCTATATGTTTCATCATATCCATTCAACCTGAACAAATCTTTTATAATTCCAGTTTCTCTTCCGTCTATTCTGCTTGCTGTTTGTTATTCCTTTGTCCCGGTCTTCAAACCTGGTCTATCCTCACTCTCTGTCCTACTTTTTTCTCTCATTCATCAATGTAATAGAGCCGCTAGAGCGAAGGTCTATGTATCTTCCTATCCAGCTCTATTGAGGGGAGGAACATTAACGCAATATGCTACTGGGATTCACTGCAACCTGTTAGGTTTGTATAATGCCATAACCTAACTCTGCTGTAAATACTCGGGGGAAGAAAGAGGGGGGGGGGGGGGGGTTCCCAGATCGCAATACTTGTACAGTATATAGAGGTTGATAAGACTCTACCATATTCAAAAAATATCAACAGTCGACAGTATCCAGGTAAGTCTGTATCTGTGGTTTTTATGTTCATTGACTACGTCGTATATATGCGCCTATCTCACGGCCACATCCTATCACATAGGTAGACGTGAAGAACGCCAATCATATGCAGTGTGTCTCCTAGCTCGAGAAATCCACGCCAAGATAGGCTCGATGGCCTCCTGCCTGAACGCCAAGACCCTCAGTTTACCTCCCTCGAGGTAATCGAATCTCGAAAAAAATTGCACAACGTTGTAAGGTCTCCTCGAGACATCCCCAAGCGTTCCCGGGCTATCTACCATCCATATTCCCACAGAGCACACCGCTAAATACACAAGAGGAATGGCGTTCACTCGATCACCATCTTCCTTTGCCCTCCAACCATTGTCCACCCCAATGCTCGAAGAGCGTCTTTGTCGTTCGCTCGGATTATCGTACAAGCCGGTAGCATCGGGTTCTTCGGGTCGACTTGAGAAGCTTCCTTGGCTGCGAGCTCAATTGCATCCATCTCCTCCTTGCAATCCTGTTGATCAAGCGGGCAAACTACTATCGGCTGCCTCAATAATATGTCCCTGGAACCTGACATATGTGCCTAAAACCGTTAGCTATCTTCTGCTAGTTTGTGAGGCAGATAGTACCTTTATCACTAAGAAGAATTCAATCCTATAAAGGGTTCCAGTCGTGGTGAACGAATTGACCGAGTACATGGGGAAAGCAGACTTCCCTCGACGGATGATGCCTTCCGAATCTCGCAATTCCTTCGAAGGAAACACCAGGCCAAGATTTGTGAAATATCCAGCTTCTGGCATCTTGACACCGATGGCTTGTGTATGCTTGGCAATTCTGTTGACTTTCTTCGTCGGCTCGTCACCCTCCGGATTGTACGTTATCTCCTCTTCTATTCCAATAGTGATTTTCTGGATCACAACCTTCTTCGCCTTGTTTATCCAATCCGGGTTGGGCGATAATTTTATGTAGACACTCACAGGATCCAGTGGACCGTATGACCACCGCGGTAATGATATACCCAAAGTCACCAGGTGATCTGCTGTTTTCTCCGCAGCTTCAGGACGATTGTACATGCCAAAAGTCGACAACGTATCGTATCTTTGTATCGGCACGGGAAACGCGAATTTCTTTTGTTCTTGCCCTTGCTGGACCGTGACCACAAGCTCGTAGAACGTCTCGGCCGTCCTACTGGGAAGCTGTAAGGATGCTGGAGGTATTCGCCTATTGCTCTCTTCTCCCCCTTTGCCAAACGGTATGAACAGTACGAATGGCAGATCCATCAAAACTACGCTCTCGGATTCTTTCCCAGGCGGACACCTAAACAACAGCAATTCCTTCCCCACAACATCTGTCGTTTCTCGTCGAGGTGTACCCAGATGCTTCTTCGCAATTGATTCCGCAGATGGATGAATTGTTTCTCGTCTTTGTAAACATATTCGGACTAAAGATATCGAAACAGGGGCAGAGATACCAGTGAGGGGTCTGATCTCTACTTTTCCCTCTATCCGAGGCTGGCAAGAAACAATGTCAGCAGACTGCCTACGCAGAGCTGCGCCAATGTACTTACCAAGGTCGCTGATATGCCTGGATAACCCACAAGAAAGTTACTGTTGGGCGGCCCCGAGACTCTCACGAACGCAGCCATGTTGTCTCGGGCTCACTCTGGCCCTCCCGCTCGGTTTGCGCCAAGATGACAGCGGTGTCAACAGACAGTATGATATGATCGCGATGTGGAAATCACATGGAGTAATAAATCCGTCCGGAAGCGCGGCAGGTCTGAGAAAGTGTTGTCGGAAGAGCTGGTTGTTACCATATAAGCAAGGCTCAGGTCTGGTGATAGCTGGAGCGTAGGGGTTGCTATGAGCGAGATGGTTGAAGCCCGATGATAGTCGATTGGTTGTTCAGTAGGAAATGCAAAATACAAAGAGATCCAAGTGTTTTTGGGAATTTCCTCGGTTCATAAGGAGCATAACAGAGGCCATATCCAGCACTCAGGTTGTCCCGAGAGACCTCTCTCAGGTCGCTTATGGTAGAGACTAGATGATGCTCTCGAGTCAGTCGAGTAGGAGCATTCCCGTTCCTAGCGGCCGCTTATGTACAGCCGCGCCGTTGTCACAACGCTTCTCAATTTTTCGAAGTTACAGCCCTACGGAAATGATATCTGACTACAGACGACGATGCTAAAGGCGCTTGTCGCATTCCATCATGTCGGTGACTCTACACACTACCCTCGGTGATATCAAGATCGAAGTGTTCTGCGAGAGTGTCCCAAAGACTGCAGAGGTAAACAGGCTGCCCGGGCTTCTCTTGACGCAAATCAAAGCTAACAACTGCACAACAGAACTTTCTTGCTCTCTGCGCATCCGGCTACTACAATGGCTCTCTCTTCCACAGACTCATACCTCATTTCATGATCCAGACTGGTGCGCCTCCATCACAGCCAAAAGGGGGTACATCGATATGGGGGGAGCCCTTTGAAGACGAGATCCGACCCGCGCTGCGGCATAATGCTCGAGGGATTGTGAGTATGGCAAATAAAGGACCAGCAACAAACGGTAGTCAATTCTTCATCTGCTTCGATAAGGCACCGCATCTGGATGGCAAGAATACTGTCTTTGGTCACGTTATCGGGGACGACGGCATGACGACATTATCGAAGATGGAGGAAATTGAGGTGGATAAAAAGAACCGACCAAAGCAGGAGATCAAGATCGAAAGTATTACAATTCATGCGAATCCCTTGGCGGGCTGAATTATCTGGCGGAGTGGCCAATGGTTCGTGGATACCTGGATCAAGACACTCTATTTCAGGGACATGAAGCCTATCGTCTGGTCATCGTCTGAAGCATCAGGAGTATTGGGTGCCCTTTCTGTGATCATGGAACACAGCAGGGATGCCAACTAATCGCCCGATGGCGATAATGAAGAAACTATATACCAGATGACAAGCTTGGATAGCACGTGGAAGGTTCAGTGAAGGTCTCAGATGACATTGGATATCTGCGCGGTCACCATATCAATCACCCAAGCCCAACTTCTGCGGAATATTGTGCAAAACAGCAAAGTCTGGCCTCCAGCTGGTGAGGAAGAATATAGCAAAGGCCGCTTCAAGGTTACAGATGAGATACAATAATAGTCATCAAGCGTTTGTGGGGTCCAACTATATATTATCATGTTTATACAGTGTCCCGCGTTTTCCACGGTACTTATCTTTCACTTCCCTATGTACCATTAACGCCATCTTTCACAAGAGTGATCCCCAAGTGTGTAACACTTGTACTCCCAGGTCATATGCAGTAAGATCATAAAAAGCCGAGCAGCGGCAGCCTAAACGGCTACGGCTTTGTCCGGACTCTCGATATGGCTGATAATATCGACAAAATCGTACATCATATCAAAATGGACGATGCTGACCCATTCCTAGTCCAATGAATTCGAAGATAATTGGATTTATCTCCACGGCCAACCAAGCAATCCCTGTAAGCAGTTAATATTGTCTTAGATGAAATTCGCTAGAGACCTTACCAGAATAGACGACAAGTTTGGTAACAACCTCTACATCGTATCTAACTCGGGGCTTCTCGAGTCTAGAGAACATTTCCGTCTCTCCCAGCTCATTCTCTTGTTCCACAAGAATATCGACATTATCTTCTTGGTTAGTGCCCGACACGCTTGGCGGTGTTTTTGCAGGGGTATATAATACACGCCCTTGCCCCATCATTTGCTCATACGAGTTGACTCTGGAATGTCCGGGCGCAGGAACATTTCCTGTTCCGGTGACACCTACTGATGCCGATATTCCGGAAACTTGTGATACTGCCCCTTCTTTATCGTCACTCTTTGGCTCGGGAGAACGATCATTCCGTCTAGTGGCGGGGCTTGAAAATCGAGATGAAGTCCAATCCTTTTCAAGGGAAGGGTTAGTCAAGCTATCCCTTCGCCGCTTTTCGCGATATGCGAGAGTTTCGTACGCATCAGCTGCAGATTGCGGTCCTACAGAGACAGAACGGCCGCGTCCAGGGTGTCGAATTGAGTCAAGAAGACTCGGGAGGTCCGAGACCGATGGCATGACATTGTCTACCTTTAGTCTGGAAGGGATCTTCTTGTATTCGGAAGCAGGCATGAAGAATTTGCGAGGTAGAATGAAACCCGACTTTTCAATTACTCGGAAAACATGAGGCAAAATCCTCAACAGTGTTGGCTTCATCACCTCCCTCCATGTGAAGATGACAATGACGCCAACAACTACTCGCAAAATCGCGACAGGCCAGCCCATGTATTCAAGATCGAACGGGACTGTCGCTGGGACCGGAACATCCCATGCCCAATCCCCAGCTGCGTAGTGCCAATCTCCGAACTCACATCCGATCAGGACTCCTGCAAAGGCAACACTGTCGTCAAAGCAGGGACAATCATCAGCTGGCTCAGGATGGATGCGAACGAGACATATGATGATGATAGCTATGGTTAGTGGTGCAACCCAGGAGCTATTGTGAAGGTAATTATCAATCCTGGAGCCATATATACACTCGACAGTGGATATGAGGGCTCCTAAAATACTGCCAAAAATGACATCGACGAAACCATGCATTCCACAATAGAGCCGGCCAAGGATAATCGAAAACGCGTACGCGTAGCTCAGCACCTCCAATATCAACTTCGTAGAATCTTGCAGCTGGCATTCCGGCGAGTGGATGGTGAAAAGGGTGTAGACGGCCACAGATACTGCATTTGCGGAATGCGTGGAAGGGAACCCGTACTCGAGGGCCGCCGAGCCCGACATAGTGATTCGATGGAGAGGAGGTGATAAGGGTCGCGGAAGAGAGAACATGTCTTTGATAAATCCAGTAAAAAAGACACCTGTTGCCAGTATATGAACCATCCTGAATATGTCAGCCAAGGATCATGATACAGCCGAAAATATCTTACCCTCTACCCAAAGACGTATGCCCGCACCAGAATAGAATTGGAAGAACCACCATAAAAAATGTATGTGTTCCAAGGTTCGCAGTGATGGCAAAGTAGGAGTCAAGCGTAGGGGATCTCATCTTATCTTGCATCCAAGCAAGATAGGGAGTCTCCCATCGAATCAGGGGCAAAGCCGCCTGTCGAAGGTTGTACCGCCATGGTGGCAACTTGCGCTTGTCTAGAAGTTGTACTTAGCATGTGGACGTTTCTGGGCTGTAGGAATTTATTTTATGATTGACCTAACCCGACAACAAGTCATCTTGAAGGAGGTAAGGTATTTGGCTTTTCCTGCTCCTGCGAGGGCTACGATTACATCCGTCATGAAACGCGCAGCAGCACAGGCAAGAACGAAACCATGAGGCTAGAGTCCGCACAAAGTTGAGGGGCGCTTACAATGATCCAAGCTCCTTAATCCCGCGTGAGGCACATCTTCTGAACCTGTGATTGCTATCGACGGAGGGGGATCTGGGAATTTGTCGAGTTCGGGGCCGCCGGAGCCATCTGGAGTTGGACACATCGATGCATTCGGTGCAGCAGCATCTATGAAGCTGGAGCCTTGAGTGGATGGCAGAGAAGACCCAGATGGAGAGGCCACTGATGGACGGAGAAGCCAATGGAGATGAAGGAGAGACAAAATGGTATCTAATGGTCTCCCACTACCACGAAGACCGCCTCGGTTGATCGCAATGTCCGCATACTCAATAGATGAACTTTTGCCTAATGGATGAGGCTGCAGCTGGTTGCCCTCTCAACGACGACTAAGCGGAAGGCGCAATTTGTAAATAGACAGTTGCCCCCCCGTGGAGACCTGGTCTACCTTATCTATGAAATCGAACAGACAACACATATTCCCCACCCCCATCAACACAAATTCCAAATCTCTACCGAACACTCCAGCGCATACTTAAATCCATTGGTTGCATTTTCTGCTTTACCTCCTATTCACTTTACACTGTGAAGCGAACCCGACAGCAACTCTCCCGGTAGCATGGCGACCCAATACCAGCAAGAGGAATACTACAACGATCGCCCCTCAGATATGTCAGAGAACAGCGCCGCACAACGAAGAAACTCCACACGTCGCGACCAAAGCGCCAGATCCAGCGACGGCACCGTTAGCACAATGATGAGCGGCGCGTCAACCGGGCGGGAGTCAATAGCTACCCATATGACAGAAGGACCGGCATATTCCAAGAAGATTGTTGTAGTAGGAGATGGTGGATGCGGGAAGACGTGTCTCTTGATCAGTTACAGCCAGGGCTATTTCCCAGAGGTATGAATAGGTTTCGTTCAGATTTGCGCTTCTCTCGCTGACTCCAAATCTAGAAATATGTACCAACCGTCTTCGAAAACTACATTACCTACCCCACCCACCAACCTAGTGGGAAGACACTGGAGCTGGCGCTCTGGGATACAGCTGGCCAGGAGGAATACGATCGTCTCCGACCTCTGTCTTATCCTGAGACAGATCTTCTATTCGTCTGCTTCGCCATAGACTGCCCCAATTCCCTTGAGAACGTTATGGACAAGGTAAGAAGAGTACACATCAATATTCGGATAGGCTTAGTACTGACACCTGCTAGTGGTATCCTGAGGTTCTGCATTTCTGCCCATATACACCTCTTGTCCTTGTCGGTCTCAAGTCGGACCTTCGAACAAAACGAAGCTGTATCGACCTTCTCAAAACCCAAGGCTTGACGCCCGTCACCCAAGAGCAAGGGATGTCCGTCGCTCGGAAAATGGGGGCTCGTTACATGGAGTGTAGCAGCAAGGAGATGACTGGTGTCGATGAGATCTTCAACGAAGCAATCAACATAGTCGTCGCAAACGATCCAAGTAACCAACAAAAGCCCCAGCCAAAGACACAGCAAAAGCCCCAACAAAAAACCCAACAACAAAGTAACCATCGAAGTAACCAACAAAGCCAATCTGGGGGTATGCCCCCAGGTCAGACACCCATTGTCATGAGGAAGAAGAAGAGAAACTGCCGATTTCTTTGATGTCTCGCGCTACGAACTGTATGATACAACATGACCTACGACTGCATATTACCGAGTGCTGCCCATAATTCTTCGGGGCCACAGGAAAGAGCCGCAAAAAGCGGATAGCCTGGCTGGTTCCGTACTCGTTCCTTTATAAATTCTCCAACTCTGGCTTTCCATCATACGACTCCTTGATGAGCACTGGGGTCTTCTGCTGGCAATGGGAGCCGCATTTCTTATGTATCATGACTTGTTTAGTAGACGGAAAGGACCAAATAGACGTATTGTGATTTTTCCAGCTCCTTGAGATGTGATCATCGGGTATCATTCACCTAAACTCCCATATCGTCGTGAAATGTTTCTTCATCGCCCAGTCCCACGATCTGGCTCCGCTCCCGTGTCTTCCTCTTTATCTCTTTCATCCGCCTCATCATCTTCAGCGGCCTGACCTTCTGCATCCGGGTCCTTAGCCATCACATTCTCAAATTGTGACCATAGCGCTTCGACGGAGCTGAATTCGTTGCCAACCTAGATACGAACACCATCAGTTCTTGCCTCTATTCTATACCTTAAGCTACGACGCAGTACTTACAGCAATAACACCCTCCAGCGATCGATTAAGCTTATTTATATTCGCCAACACATGCTCAAAGCTCTCCAATGGTGTTAGCCCATTATCCTCCCACGTTATAGATTTTGACATGATGAGGAGAGCGGGAGCTTACGAGACCAATCTCTTGAAGTAGTATTTCGCGCTGCTGCTCGAACAATGACTTCTCCGCCGCAGGATGCGCACCTGTTGACGACGAGGCTGGTGGTCTATTCGTGCTAGATGTCATATCTGGGGTGCGATGTTTCCGGAAGACGCGTTGAAGCGCGATACGTAGGCGGGGTCTTTGTAAAGCTTCGTTCCTGACGCGGAATCGGCCAAACCATAGCCCGACTACATCGCTAGGAGCCTTGTGATGATTCTATGGATGGACTCTTTACATCATGCCTATCAGGCCAGAGAAAAGCAGTAGCAGCAATCATTGTGTCTCGTCAAATCGCTGCCACCGGGATCAAATGGTGAAAGCTCTCTTGTTCATTCCCTGTTATTCTTGCAATACTAGGTATCTCCCAGATGGCCCGTCTAGTTGAGGTCAGTAGATCTTCAAAAGGTTGCTCAATCCGCTCAAACATCTTAGCATTCTAAAAATCTATTCTCCTTATATCAATGGCACGTTTCACCTCTTCTCTACTTACGCTTCTAGAATTATTGTCATGTTAGTCCCCTTCATCAACTTTTATTGCAGTGTATCAAGGTTCGGTCGGCGATAGTTGTCGCACAGGTGGTACCTCGTTCGCATTCTAGCGGAAGCTACCTAAGCACAGTACAGCATATGTCTATATATATGTTGAGATAGATCATTTTCTATCACATACGACCACAGACTGAGGAGAACTGGGCATCCCGTCCGCTCTGCCATACATAAGCCTCAGATCGGTAGATTAGTAGTTGGGTGGGTGACCACCAGCGAATACCTACTGTTGTATGTTTTTTTTCTAATTTCTAACCTATATTTGGTCTGTACCTATACATATTCTTGAATAAGTAATTTCCTGTTACATACGACCACAGACTGAAGAAAATAGGGCATCCCGTCCGCTCTGCCATACTCAAGCTTCAGATCGGCAGATTAGTAGTTGGGTGGGTGACCACCAGCGAATACCTGCTGTTGTATGTTCCTTTTTGCTCTTTTTTTCCTTTTTTTTCGGCATGTTTTATTCGATACTCCAGATTTCACCACTGCTAGTTCCTTGGCGGGTTGGGGGATCAAGAGCCGTTGTGGTCAATCTGGGATATCGCCTCTGTTTTTGTGCTTGGCAGAGGCAGGATCTATCCATCTATCCAGTTTCTTATCTCAGTTGGTCTATTCATCCCCGTATTGCTGCATAGTTGAGGCTCAATTCCCTCTTCTCCTATCGCAGCTTGATCCATATGCAAGAGCCAAAGAATTTGAGAAAGATAAGTGTCATCACGCGTCTCAAATCATCTTAAAACGAGGAGCCTTTGTATACACATATAAATTTTCTGTATATGCATAAGCTCGTACGAGACGTCTTAGTCCCCACCGATTACCATCTATTTGACGCCGAAATGTGAATATGGATTCACGACGAGCAGGTCTTCTCCGACCCAGACACGGTTCCAGTCGCGGGATCCCTTCACTCCGCAACTTATTAAACTATGATCCCAGACCCATGGTTCCAATATGTACCTATACCATAAAGAAAACGTTTCCATCTACGACCGGTGGCCTTCCACCCCTCGTCTCCCCTTCTACCTCTTGCACTTTTTTAACCTATCATTTCCTCTTTCACCCTATGAGCTTGAAGTTGGGATCAAGGGCGGGGGGATCAAGGGCTGCGGGATCAAGGACGGGCTCATTGGCAGTCTCAAGTGCAAGTTCTTCTGCCATGGCTGCTTCCCTGTCCGCCGCTTCCTTCTCCGCGATTTTCTTTGCTTGCTCTTCCGGAGAGAGGGCGTCGAAAGCCGCCTTGTTCTCGTCCCATTGCCTCACACACTCTACCTCCCAGTTACACTTCTCCACCTCACCGTACACCGGGTGGTTGTACCGCGGATGGTTGGTGGGCCACCCAGAGGCATGATAGCGATGCCTGACCAGGGCTGTCCTGGCCTCATGGTTTCCAGAGTCTGAGTGGCCTTGACCTGCGGCGAACGCTTCAACAGTGAGAACCAGCACGCCGCCAACGAGCTTAGATTCGGAAATGTCATGAAAGGTCTGCCAGGTTATAGTCTTTCCCTCGCGTTTGCTCATTTCTGCTAAAATTGCCTCAGTAAATGCTGAGGGACCTGTGCCGCTTATCACATCGTCGAAGTCGAGCACAATCTCCGAGATTGGTACATTTTGCTTCTTTGCAACTTCGTTGAGCCACTTGATGATGTTGTCGATCAGTCTCAGCATGACTGGAAGTCTCGGTTTGCACATGAATGTCCACTGGCAGAAAGATTCCGACTTCTTGCCGAGGATGGGATGGTCTCTGAAATTGGGCTGGTCGATCTCGACGCCGACTACCATATCGACATCCTTCTCATTGTACCTATCTGGGATGAATCTCTCTATAGGTCTGATCGCCTCAACGTCAATGTCGGTATAGACTCCTCCTTCCACGTACATCACCAGATACCGCAAAAGGTCTGCCTTGATAATCTTGGCAGTGAGTGATCGGTACATGTACACTATGTCGAGTCGGTTGAAGCCGTTAGGACCAAAATGGGTCTCAACATAGTACATGTCGTTGCTGTCTGTCAAAACCTCGTATCTGTAGCCTGGGTTCTTCGATGTCCAGGTCTTGGCGCACGACAAGTCTCTCTCCTCGAATTCTAGAGGATCAACCTTCCACGTCTGCCATATCTTCTTCGGGAACTTGGTGCCCGATGATAGAATCGATTGGTAGGAGAACTCGCGCTTCAACACGTCGGCGACCCCAGGGGACGAGCTGAAAGTATCAGCGTTCGAGAGGAACAGGACGACTAGTATGCACACGAGGCATACTGGCAGAACCCTCTGAATCTGTTTCGGCAGGCGGCGACCAAGCAGCGGTGTCGTTGCCTGCATCATTTTCTCGTAGCTTCTCCCGAGTTGAATGTTCGGGGGGCGGGGGATCTTTTTGAAAGCATGCATATTGAGGTCTCCGTGGAAGCTTTAACAGCTTTCGAACTATCAATTGCGGGGTCCCGTCACGCAACGTTATCGGCTTGTGGTATCCACAGTCTACCCAGCAGCCGTATGAGTAGTTGGGGAGAAAAGTTGGAAAAAAGGAATCCCGAGGTTTAGCTGGAAGCTTTTCATACCTGGGAGCTAGGTACCAGGCATTGCGGAGTGTGCCATGCGGGGGGCTCTCGGCTTGGGGGGGGATTTGGGCTATCAGCGATGATCAGTAGGGAGTTAGTCTGGAGGCCAGGGGAAAATGGGTTGTACCCCCGTAACTGTGTACATGGTAAGCTGACTACCTGACGTCAAATCTCGTCTTTATCATTGCTTAACACAAAATAGGCAAGTCGTCCGCCCCTCGTAAATTGTCGAGCAGGCTATGGTGAGCCTTGAGCCTTGAGGAGTAGTTGAGCTGGATGCGGCCCCTTGTCGGAGCGGGTTATTACAGTACGTTGTAACTTGTAGGGTATAGGGAAGATGCTAGGTTGTGGGTCTGTGGACCGGGAGGAACGAGGGCCCTTGAAAGTTAAGAATCGGGTTTAGGAAGAAAGACTGGGTGTCGAAGAGCCAAAGAGCTAAGGATTCGCAAAGACCAAAGACCCCAGGGCTAAGAGCCAAGGATTGGCGAGCGCGAAGGGAGCGGGGGTGGGGAGCGGGGGAAAGCCGGAGGATTGGCAAGCTCGGTTGGTGATAGGGACCTTGAACTGGTACTGTAATTACAACTGAATTGTTGCCGGTTGGTTGGCTTGTCCTTCCGCCCTGTGCTGGGCTCGTAAATTGGTTTCCTACTTTCACACTCCGTCCCTTGCAATTCGTCCATGCTCGGGGTCCGTATAACAGCGGCGGTGTGGTTGATCTTCTGCCCTTGCCGACATAGCCTCGGCCGATATGCTCATCGATAGGCTCTCGGCGTCAGGCCCCGGCCAGGAACATGGCATGACGGCGCTGGGATCTTGCTGCAACTGCAGTGTACAGACTGGTTCTGCACCATGCCTGCACAGTAGTCCTATACAGGAGTAGTCCTTGATTCCAACACAGTCCCTAGTTGGACCCAACTGCAAAAGTCTTCTGCAGACTTAAACCTGGTATGGCATAAGGGATACACCCGGCCTGGCCTAGACGAATAATACCTCATGAGAGGAAATCAAGGACTGAGTAGTCAACAAGACGGCCTGAGAATCGAATCTCTCGCTGGCTCGCTCTTCCCCGCACCCCATGGTCTTGAACCTCGGAGCTATATTCGTTCTGTCTTGGATTTTTGTGGATTGCGAAATCCCATCGTTCCAAAATATCGCCGGCTTGTGACAGGCGCTGGCACTCAAGGGCAGCACCGTCCACTACCTTACTAAGGGTTGCCAAGAGGGAGTCTTCTATCCGTATTTCTGGGGCTCAACCTTGTCTCTCATCCCTATCGCCTGGTCGCGTCGTCCGGATCATCCGTTGCCCTGTGGAGGCCCCTCTGAGAGAGAAACCGCCGAATATCTTCCAACCTCACGCCTCTCTCACCTCCTCTGCCCATCGCTCCCCAGTCGAGCAGGCTCCTCAGCTTTCAAACAACGTCTACTCGTTCCCAGATGCCTCCGCAAAGCCACAACATCTTGGAAAGTGGCTATTGGGAGGAGATCAAGCCGGATTTCAAGCTCCCCGCGCCCGCTCGCGCAGCACAATGGTTTCTAGATCTGATACGGCCCGCCTTTTTGACCAGAGCCGCGGGGCCGCGCAGCAAGCAAGTCATCAGACGCACGGCGTATCTCGATGGCCTGAGAGGATTTGCAGCGTTTCTGGTGTATTGGCAACACCATCAAATGTGGGCGCGCGAGGCGATAGCTGCTGATGCCATCTTCGAGAACGCTTTCGGGTACGACAATCAGTATTACTTTGCCGCTTTGCCAGGCATACGAACGTTCTTCTCCGGCGGCCATTTCGCTGTCACCGTCTTCTTCGTGATTTCGGGATACGTGCTGTCTGCGAAACCATTACAGTTGATCCAGGCTGGCGAATACCTGAAACTCGGAGACAATCTGGCATCAGCATTGTTCAGACGGTGGCTACGACTACATATCCCAGTTATCTGCACAACATTTGTATATATGACATCGTGGCACATGTTTGGAATTTGGACGTCTACGGAACACAAATCGAATTGGCCCGACGAGCTGTGGAATTGGTATGTTGAGTTCAAGAACTTCAGCTTCGTGTTCAGGACGGGCGGCGAACCTTGGTTCACTTACAATTTCCACGCATGGTCGATCCCGGTCGAGTTCCGGGGCTCTATTGTCATCTACACCTCACTCCTGGCGCTCTCGAGATGCACAAGGAATGCTCGTCTCTGGTGTGAAGTGGGGCTCATCTTTTACTTCATGTATATTGTAGATGGCTGGTTCTGCTCCATGTTCATGTCGGGCATGCTCCTCTGTGACCTCGATCTGCTCTCTGCGAACGGCAATCTTCCCAGTTTCTTCTTCAGGCTGGAGAAGCGCAAGAAGGCAATCTTCTACAGCCTCTTCGTCATCAGCATATATCTGGGTGGTATTCCTTCCCACAGCTTGGATGTCCAGGTGTTGAAGGTGTCGCCTGGATGGAAATATCTCTCATATCTGAAGCCACAGGCTGTCTTCGATTATAAATGGTTCTACCTCTTCTGGGCCGCGTCTTTCATCGTGGCTTCGATTCCACGCATATGGTGGCTCAAGAGCTTCTTCGAGATGCGATTCAACCAATACCTCGGCCGTATCTCCTTTGCCTTATACCTGGTCCACGGACCGGTGCTCTGGACTCTCGGAGATAGACTCTATCACGCGACTGGGTGGTCGAGGGAATCGCATGCGCTGCCCCTGGCCAGTTGGATCAACATATTCCCATTATCCAAGGCGGGACCGCTGGGTCTGGAGTTGAGTTTCCTCGTCCCGCATCTGATCCTCTTGCCAGTCACACTGTGGCTCGCTGAGATAGTCACCAAATTGTTTGATGAACCAAGCGTCAGATTTTCCCAGTGGGCGTATGTGAAGACGATGGCACCGTCTATAAAATCATGAGATATATAAGCATATGAACATCCTTAGATTTAATGTATATAGAGTGGACTCTTTATAGGAATATATTACCACTCCACACAATTCGATTAGCACTTTGCAGTCAAGAAATCAAATGTCTTTGAAAAATGTCGATACGGTAGTGAGTCTGGCAGCTGTATCGTAACCATAGAATGTTACATTGCTGCTTCATTCTCAGAGCTGAGTCTCGTCTTGATGGTGTTGTAGGTGTCATGGAGAACCAATGCGATCTGAAATGAAGATCAGTTAGGAAGAAACGACCAATCATCTAAAATCGGATATATACTTTGTAGACTCCGTACTGTCTGAGATTCTGAGTGGATAACCGCCATGAGCAAGTGTACTGTACGGCCAAGAAACAGTTGACGATCTGCCCCACAATCTGGTATAGAGGCAGAGGAGGGGGCCTGGTTGGTTGGTGTGTAAACGTATCAAACCCTCGGCTAGAGCTAGGTATGTGAGGCGCATAAGAGCAGCGCGCGCCTTCGACGACATCCATACCCTGAGAAACCGAGAATTGCTGTTACCGTCTCCAGTTCTCCGGCAATGTTGGTCAGAGACATGAGGCGGCTAGTGCCCTTCGTAGGCCCATTCCTCATCCTCGCATTTCTCGCGTTGGGCTTCTACGACGAGAGATTGAGCGTCTTGCCATTCCAGAGCCGGCACTCGACGGAGGACAACGCGCTCGTCGACCAGACGCTGGAGCCAGGGAGTCAAACACCGGGCTTGCCAGAGACCTTAGGAGACCACGAGGGGAGGCATCATGAGGTGTTCTCGGTGTCGACCGCGGACAGGAAGTACTTCCCGATCAAATTCGGCGCGCAGGAAGCCATAAACCCCAA
The DNA here is from genome assembly GCF_003019875.1 of Amorphotheca resinae ATCC 22711. Lineage (NCBI taxonomy): Eukaryota > Fungi > Ascomycota > Leotiomycetes > Helotiales > Amorphothecaceae > Amorphotheca > Amorphotheca resinae. The sequence continues at coordinate 2,022,728 of NW_020194474.1, read as the reverse complement.
CATAATTCCCCACCCTAGCCTGAACGACACCTGGATCATTGTTGCCCAGATGCAAGAGAGCTCTGTGAAGAATAGCGTGTGGTTTGCCGAGCTGGTCTGCAATGCGGTCTTCAAGAAGGACGTGCTTGAGTGCGTAGAGGAGCCGATGATCCTGCCCATCGCGGCCACCTCTGGCGGCAATTGTCAAGGTGAACTGGCGTACTTTGACCTCAGCGTTGGTCCTCATGATGCGCGGGTGTTCTATGGACCGAGAACGCCGTATGCTATATACGGCTCGCTCTCAGCTTTTACGTGCTTTGGGCAGTGGATGCAGGACTTCAGATTACTGGTGGATTGGGGGTTTGAGCTTTTCATGGAGAAAGAATTCAGGAAGGCCACCGAACTCCAGAGACCGCCTCCATACGGAGCGGTTGAGAAGAACTGGTTTGTCTTCTGGGACAAAGACGAACAGATCTACGCCCACTACGATGTTGCACCCAAACGGGTTTTTGCGAAACTGGAATTCGACGGCTCGGTCGGGGAAGACCTGGCGCCTCTGGCTGCTCTCAATGACGAGAGATGCATGGCGAAGTACATGCCACCCGTGGCGCCGGAATCAGAGTCGATCCACCAGGCGACGAACTCGCTCTCGATCACGCTGTGCAAGCGATCCGATCCGACGTGCGAGCCCAACGATTCCAACACGTTCATCCTCAGCATCTTCCAGCACAAGAGCTTCTACGCTTTCCACAGCGTCTACGAGCCGTATGTCATGCTCTTCCGGCAGACGGCGCCCTTTGACATCCACGGCATCTCGACGAAGCCCATCTGGATCCACGGCCGCGGCGGGCCCGGCGCCGGGAAGAAGCCCGACTCCTTCGTCGCTGACGCGGCGAACCCCTGGACCCAGACGGAGATGTTCTACATCACGTCGCTGAGCTGGAAGAAGCAGGGCCACAGGTACCACGGACACATCGATGACGTGCTCTTCATCGCTTTCGGCATTGAGGACTCCAAGACGGCGGGGATTGATATTGTGGCGGGCGACCTGCTGTCAGATCTGGGACTCTGTATGGATTTATGATCATGAAACGTTTTTCTAGCCATGTGTGATGTACATATATACCAGGGCGTGCCTTGTTTTTGTTTTTTTGCTTTCTTTTTGGATATATATGTAGAACATGATCAAGTGATGAACATACTCTGTAATGATAGGTAGATACCTACCTAGTCTTTTTTCTCTAGGAGGTTCTAAAGGGATATTTTCCAATAGTTTTGTACCACTGTATCTACCTTGATGCGCCATGTGCTATAAATATCTGAGCATGTACATCTGAATATGTACACACAAAAGAAAACGGCTGTCAACCACCCCTCCCTTGCCTGCCTCCAGTAGCAGCGCCCAAACCCGGCAATCTCTCATTCCCATCGTTCAGCCCCACAGAATCGAATCGGTGTTGCCCTAGGGCGCGCGCTGCTTTAAGCATGTCGATGATGGGGCCCCGCCTCTCCAGGAATCGGAATCACCGAGGTTGTCCTGTTCCACCAAGTAGTTCGGAAGTTCCCATCCATGGGATCTCGGCTCTCCACTGCTTCCACATGAAGAGAGGTCCGAATCCCGCATGTGATTATCATCTCACGCAGATGGTAGTGCATGAACCCGCATAACCCGTATTTCCTGTCATACGGCATAATAATAAGAATAATATTGCTTTTCTGCTTCCTTGTTCTCCATGCAATGCCGGTATGCCCCCTTGTTCCGCAGCTGCTGTGCAAGCCATCCTTAATCAGACGGCGTATGATATGCGGGAAGTATTCAAGAATCAGGAATCAGGAAGCTGGGAAGCAGGAAGCAGGAAGCAGGAATTGGATGATGGTGGCTCCCCCCCATCCTTGATTATTCCTTTCAAATGGTGATCTGCGGAAGGAATATTGCCTCGGCTCTTTGATTATGGGTCGGCGGGGTCCGGGGTGGTGCGGAGGTTTGGGGAGGGAGGGGAAGCGTCCGGGGGGTGTGGGGCGCGGTGGAGATGGCGGCGGGGCGGGGCGGATGCTTCTTTTCTTTTCTTTTCTTTTTTTCTTTTTTTTCCTCCTGAGAGGGAAGTCAGAAACGATGAATGGATGGGCGGGGAAGAGCGAGATAAGGGGGGATGCTTACTTAAACACGCGACCTTTCTCCTTTTCCTCTTCCCTCCTGACGTGCTCTGCTCTGCTTGATAGCGGTCTGCTTATGGGCTCCCCCTCCTCTCGACTAAGAGAGAGGGGAAATAGGATAACGACCGTTGGAAGTCTGTACTAGTGTCAAATCCCTAACCTCCCGTATTATCCACAGTTTCAATTCGTCTCCTATCTCACGAACCGTGGTGAAAGCATGCAAGCAAGTCATCTTCCCGCAGTCTTCGCAGCTCGCAGAGAGATAGCTCTATCCCTGGCACACCAAACATTGGCGATGCAGAGAGATGTCTATTATGCGTCTTTTTCAACGCACGGTCGGCCAGTGCATGTGGGATGGCCTTCTAGTCTCTTGGCAAAAGCAAGTCGACCTTCCTGCAGGCAAAGTTGCATATCATTAGCAGTGGCTCCCTCATCTATGAGAACGTACGTACGGCTGGTCTAGGAGTCGAAGCCGGTCTCCCCGCATGGAAAGGACTGTGTGTGATCTGACGGATTTCTTACCTTTTATGTGCACCTTATATGATGATGTATAAGTCGCTGTTGGTTATTACAATGCATAGTGGAAGGAGAGATAAGGAGGAGACGTGTTATCTCATTGCCTTTCGCACGCTGCTCCCCTTTGTTGGGGACAATGTGTGAAGAAAGTTATGTCACATGATCAAGACTTTCATGAGGGCCGGATGCACCTACCTTACCTTACCTTACTTACCTTCACTTCATTTGTCTCACTGAGTTGTGTTTGAGCATTCTTGAGATCAGTGATCAGTGTCATATGACTAGGTCTTCATCCGCCCATAACTTGTGTGGTCAGATGTGGTATAGTAGGGACTGCAACTTATTCTCCTCGAGGGGAAAGAAGTGAGCTTGGTGGATGACGGGGGACGCCGAGTATTACCGACCATTTTACAGAGAACAAGGAGAGATGCTCAGCAAGAACGTGATGTGATACTTGCAAGTAAGTAGCCATCGATCTAGCTCCCTGTCTTCAGCACCTGACACATAACCCGGTTCGTCACGTCAAATACGACAAGATCAAACCAGTTGCACACAATTCAGACCAGATGGAGATGTGACCGCCACAATTGACAAAATGTCAAAAACACTCGTCTGAAGACTCAGATGGCTCGTTGTTTGTCCAGACCACGCTATTCCCAGTGCCGGGTAGCCAACGAGAACGATATGTTTCACTTCTATGCCAAACAACCTCGGATATGACCGACTTTTTATCCTCGGATATTTGGAGCGACAGTCTTCGAATCAATGGACACCGGCAGACACGACACTTTCGGTGTAGAGACTGGTGGAAATCTGGCTAGCACGTTGGACCCCAGCTCTAAAGGTACTCTGGGTAATCAATTCTAACATAGAAGATGAGTACTAACTTACAAGTTCCTCAGGCTCAGTCGGGTATGTTTCAACCCCAACTGTTGAGGTTTCCTTCCCCGCCTTTCCCCCTTCACAACTTGAATCCCAGACGTCCAGATGGGGAGACACGATATTCTGCCCATCGCCCTATCGCCCTAGTCATCCACGTCGTCTATATCGCCATCTCGACAAGCTTTCACCTACAGAGTATTGTCTCCGACTCTAACGTCGCGCCAAAACAATTCAGACAATGTGGCCAGCCCCTCTAGTCCTCCTCATCATTCCTGAGACTATTCCCGAAATCACGTCTGGTCCAGAGATGTTCTGCGCTTGTTCTTCAGACTAGTTGCCGAGCTTCCGCTTTGGAAGAACCTTTGGATTCTGGACGATACTTTATTGGCGGCCTTGAGCTACTGCCACGCGCCCTCGCGCCGCGTACCCAAGTCCCAAGGACGGCTAACAAGCAGTGGTCATATGGCTCAAGGCCAAGAATAAAAGGTTTTGTACAAGTTCAATGCCCTGAACGGGCCGGATCCCCACCCCGGAAAACCGCGGTAAGACGCGGCTACTCGAGCATCGGGTATGCCGTGGCCGAAGATGCCGAACCTAGAAACTCTCGGGCAGCAGCAGCCGAGCGGATACGAAGGATACAAAGCTTAATTTACAGGGTAAACCGTAAACAGCACTGTGACGCGCGGTTTTCAAGCTTTTTGCCTACAGCGGTAAGGTCCGGTTACTGCCGTAGGACGGGCGTTTCCGGATCCAGCCGCTGACGTTGGTTTAACGGGTGTGGCGCTGTGGCTGTGTCCCTGAACAGCCACCCGGCAAGGACAGGTACAGTAAGTAGTCTGTAGAGGTGACAGCCATCCCTTTTTCTCTTAAAACAGGATTAGGACCGTGGGTTTTTATTCTCCTCCATTCTTTCTGGTTTATGTGGCTTTTTCTATACTTGGAACAGTTTCCAAGTGCCCTATACATCTGCAAGGCTGATCGCCAAGCCCCCAGCTCACAGACAACTAACTGATCTTCAGATCGCCCATCATCAGTTCCAAGCAGATGGGATCTGATATGTTGCTCTCCTCAAATCATTATCTCATCACACCTCACGATTCTGACCTGACCTATTCAAAGCGCTGCTTATAATGCAACACGACATCCCAGCCTCGCGGCCAGGGGCGGTGCAGTGGCCATCCTGCGACGCTGCGCGCCTCATCTTCCAGTCCTGAGTACCAACGAACGATGTGCCGGGAATGCTGGTGCTGCGGGTGGGTATCGATAAGAAGATGGCCTTCTTGCATCGGTTGGTTCTGGTTGGTTGATTGTTGCTGAGGGCGGGAATCCTACGTGTGTTGTGAGGCGATGGTGGTGGTGGTTGGAGAAGGGAGGGGGCGTTTTTGGGATTTTCTATATATATACATCTATATCATATCCACATTCGCCCCCTTCCCTCCTCTCCTCCTCTCCTCCTCCTCTCCTCTCCTCTCACCCACGCCACACACACCTTCCTTCCATCCATCCATCCTCTTCACTCACCAACCCACCCCAAAGCACAACCCCCCTTCTAAAAACAAAAAATCAAAACCAAGAAACCATGACATCCCCACCCCGCCCCTCCCGCCCCTCACGCCCCTCCCGCTTTATCGAAGGTCCACCCCTCACACCTCCAAACCTCCAACAAGCACCCGATCTCCTCCTCGCGATCCTATCACAGATGGACGAGTGCGAGTGCGCGCGCAAGAAAAAACGCACTAGCACCAACAACAACAATAATAATAATAATGATAATTATGCTGAGGAGGGAAGCAGAAACAGGAGAAGAGGGGATGGAAGAAGAGCTAGAGGCTGGAGTTTGAGTTTAGGTTCGAGTTCGAGGACGTGAGGAGGGGGGGAAAAGTGGGGCAGGAAAGAAAAGAAAAGAAAAGAAAAGAGAATGCATGCATACAAGTCCTGTTCTGTTGGTGCGTTTGTTTGCGTTTGTGCGTTTGGTTTGGTTGGGTTTGGTTCGGATAGGAGGAAGAGGAATGAATGAATGAATGAATGAATGACTAGGTGGGTAATGCGAAATGCGAATGCGAATGCGAATAGCCAGCCATACCTCATCAAACACGACAACCCCAGCGCCCCTAAAGAAAAGCGCGGCAAGAAGAAGAAGAAGAAGAAGAAGAAGAAGAAGAAGAGCCGAAAGTTAAAGGCATGGATATTTAGAGATTTGAGATTTGGGATTTGAGAGTTGAGGGGAGGGGAGGGGAGGAAGATTGGGATGGATGGGGATGGATGGGGAGGGATGGGGATGGATGGGGATGGATGGGGATGGATGGGGATGGATGGGGAGGGATGGGGAGGGATATGGGATATGGATGAATGAGTGCATGAAAATCACACAGCAGATATATTAAACATGACTTGACGAAAGAGAGAGAGCAGAGAGCAGAGAGCAGAGCCCGGGACGGTGCTGGCTTTTCTTAGATATTGAGCTGAGCGAGGTATTTTGGTTTAGTTTGGTTTAGTTTGGTTTGCTTGGTGGTATAAATTATCCAATATACGCCCGCCCGCCTCCCCCGCCCCCGCTTCCCCCCGAGCCCATCCAACCATCCATCCATTCATTCATACAAATCCATCCCCTTTAACCTGAGATTACCGCCGACTTTGACTCCTTCCTTCTTGAAAAAAGTTTGCATGATCCGGATTTTTTCATTTCATGGATAGTTAGTTAATCATAATAAGAAATAAGAAAAGATAAAAAGTGAGAAGCAAAAAAAAAAAACGCCTTCGAAATGCGAACCCCGCTCCTATCTAAATATCCCTCCCGTCTAAATTTTGCGCCTGCCCCGTATATATGCATGCATGCCATTCATTCATTCCCAACGCTCGCTACACTTCATTCACGCTCATGACTGACTTGACTGACTTTCTGGTGGTGAAATGAACGGGAATTTTCTCAAGATGCCCGCTCGCGGGGCGTCAGGAGGTGTAGCCTCCTCCTCTCCTCAAAGTCTCCCACGTGCGCGGGGGGTGGTCTTCTGATGCCTATTTCGGGACTGCCGACGAGTGGGGAGGTGGGGGTGCTGAATGCTCGGTTCGGGCTGGGGGGGACTGATACTGCGGCCTCGTAGTTGGGTAATGATTCGGAATAGGTCGTCGACCTGATCGGCGCTCTGACCGCGGTGGAGTACGAAGGAACCTTGCTCAGATCGCCAAGGTCCGAGTAATCAATATGTTCGGGAGTATGTTGACCACTGGCAAGATTTGAGAGTCCACCATGGTGCTCGTCCTCCTCACTTGTGCGTCCACTGAGAACAGTGCTGTGGCTCGCCGAGTGATGGTGGTGATCAAAATAGCCGCTATCATTCTCGCCGTGAGGCCCATGGTGTGGAGTGTTTCCGCCAGAACCCAGCACCGGGTGCCTCCTCTGGAAACTGCTATTCCGAGACGAGGTGTTGAGATTTTGTAGTCTCGATGATAGAGCTGCTGGAGGAACGGCCCCCGTTGGATGAACGGCCCCATCAAGGGAAGCTAGGTTTTCAGACGATCCGTGGCGGGATAGGTTGTAGAAGGGAGTATTCATCCCAGATTGGGGGGCCGGGGTCATGAGACCCGATTGATCTATATCGGCATAGAGCTGATCTAGAACATGCTCGCCATAGAGGGGTGGTGCGTGTGAAGCTACATCAACGGATTGTGAACTCAGAGGGGTCTGGTCGATCAGACAACCGTCGGCGTCGATTGGCATGTTCGGAGAGATAAAGATGGTGACCGGAAGCGTTGCGCGGAGCTAGATCTGTCAATATGTTTCGCATCTTTAGGCTTAAGCGAACTCACCTCTGAGACGTGCCCGTCGGGGTTATGCAAGGCGATGTTGAACTTGACCTTGTGGCGTATCTTGATCCCGTGCACATCCACGTCCTGGACACACTTGCTCAACCTTTTCGGCAACGGCATCATCTCATTCAGGGTATAGCCATCCTGACCGCTCTCATCCAGTACATCATGGTAGTGTTCCTCGTCATTCAGTTCAAACGTCCATGAATTCACGTCCCTCGAATGCTTCCAAAACCTCTCGGTATGCACAGTAGCCCCTGGGATTACAAACTCTTGTGATTCAACTAGGACACACTTTATGGTGCCTATCCTCAAACCTTTGAGTAACGACGTAAATCGCATCGAGACGTGTATCGCGGTCCCGAAAACGATAGCCTTCTGGGGGATGATAAGCTGATACTCAATCTTGTTGGGCCATATGTTTTCCACCGTCATGGCATGCGTCAACTCGAGAGCGGCTGGGTCCAGCGTGCGAACGATCCGTACGGGCTTCCACGTGTGTAAATCGTACGCCAGCTTGCCTCTCGCAACAGTCGCCTTCAACTTGTATACAATATGACTGTCGTGCAACCCTTCAACGCTCTCCGCCATGGAACCCGGGATCACCAGCTCGAAAGGCCATTCGTAGTTTCCAGAGGGTAGGAGGGTGCCTCTCGAGGACGAGCCCGGGCCCACGCCGCCCACAAACGGGGCCCATTTGTGATTGAATATCTCGGTAGTCTTCTCGACTCGATTGTGGGAAATGCCGGCAGCTGACATGCGCTGGTCATTCCAGCTGGATAGAGAGGGTTAGTTGTTGATCACGCGCCTCGGAGTGTCTGGGTGCAGAACTCACCCAACCTTCAACTGCCCCGTCATGCGCAGGTGCACATCCTCGACTTTCAGGGCTGCGGGCAGACAGAGAACGACGACCCCCCTCAGGAGCTGACTGGAAGCCTCATTCTCAGCGCCGCGAAGGACGATGACTTCGTTCTCGAGGCTTATGATGAATCAGCAAAGATTTAGGATGAGTGAGGGGAGATATATATATAGAAACATACCGTATTTCAAAGAGGGTGGCACACGTCCTGCCAGTAACGCCGCCAAAGGGATTGAAACTGGGCATCGTGCGAAGTTAGGTTGAACGAGGGATTGGGCACGCAGCCTGGGTGGCAACGAGGCTGAAAACGGGCGATGATAAGAACGAGCGAATGTTTTTCTTGAGGGGGGGGGGGGGGGGGTATCTCAATAGAGAGAAGAGAAGCTATCTTCAGAGACCAAGTGAAGGAATTTTCCCTTCTCCCTCGCTGGGTATCAGGAAGAAGATGCGCCTCATGAGGGAGCGAAAGAGTTTCGTTGCGGTTGAATGGCACGAAAGGGTAAAGAATGGGTCGACGGGGTTTTTTGCCGCATGATGCAGCCAGGACGGAAGAGGCAAGGCATCTGTGTTCAGCGTGTTCGGGATACCTGCAAAAAGGTGCGAGAGTTCGGTGATCTACAGCGGGCGGAAGGGTCACGGACTCACGGTCTAGAACGGGCGCGGCGGCGGGCGGGCGCTGATTGGTGGGAGGGGCGATTGGCTGAAGAGGCGCACGTCACCGGTGGTTTATGGCCGGTGGGGGGTTGTGGTGCGCCGTAGAGGTGGGGGTTTCCATTGTGTTTACCTCTCACTGCTGATTCTGATGACTAAGATATAGAGATACTTTGGAATTAGTATTGAACAAAGGATCGATACATCTGGGTACATACCTTAGTCTCTTTCCCTGTTTTATTGATTCACATTCTTTATTCTCTCATTCCCTCCCCCTTCCCTTCCGGTACCGTACCGCTATTCCCGTGTTTCGTCTTACGAGCTGAGGGGCACATCCACAGCACAGATACACGCGAGGTACTTACCTTTTTGCCGCCGACCGGGCGCATCTCGATGTACTCCCGGGGTATCCTCTCTGCCACTGCCCGCCGGTGCACGGAGCGCGGGGTGGTGGGCGATAAGATAAGGGCGGCACGTGATCGGGCCTGAAGAGGAATCTCCATGAATGCCGAATCGTGTGATCCAATCATTGTTCATTCATCAGTATGACCCCAATAAGCATCCGGTCATTGCGCCGGAGCGGTTCACCAGAGCCTCTGTTATCATTGTTAAGTACGTATGTACAAGTACCTAGGTATATATGGCCTTTCCTGACCTTGCCTATACCATCCGCCCATAGAGAGCAGCGCCTCGGCCAAATGATCATACGAGAGCCCGGCCCCGCTGAAGAAGAATTACACGTGAATGAGCATATGAATGGACATATGAATGCATGAACATACGCATGAACATACGAATAAGCATACGGTTCGAGAGGCGGGAGGCGACATGCGGAACAGTCCGAGCGCTTGTCTGACATTCTGATATCTCTCTTCTGCTTTTCTCCCTCTCTGCACAGCAGAGTCGGAAATATGCAATCTTGGTTGCTGTAGGGAGAACAATGCCAACATCAACTCCCTTCTTTCAATTGCTAAACGGCCTTGCCAATCACAACACCCCCTTGCGCCGCTTACGCACGAACTGCCCCTGGCGGCCAACCTCTAGGCATCTGCATTTTTCATGCCGCGGCCCTTCTCTCGTACGTACGCAGCATTGTCACCCTGCCGTGCGCGTCTCGGGTCTCTATATACGTAAGGTCGTAAAGTAACACTGTAACTTCGAAGCGTTGACAGAGAGGAAAGGGAGAAAGAAAAGAATTGAAAAAGGGTCCTCCAGCCCTCCCCTCGTGTTCTGCTCCCGTAACAATCTCTTCCTCGTTTTCTTCCTCGTTTTCTTCTGCTTCTTCTCTGCCATCACCCAGAGCTTTCTTGCCTCAATGGCATATCCTCTCTACCTCGGCGCCCTGCTCTGCCTGGCCGTCATCTTCACCGTCAAAAGACTCGCATCCTACCTTTCGGCCTACCGCTTCAAGAAGGCCCATGGCTGCAAGCCCGTCCGTAGACTCCCGCAATCCGAGCGGATCCTGGGATGGGCCTACTTCAGGAGACAGATGAAGGCCGTGAAGGAGAAGAGGATATTAGAAGAGATGAGGTCGATTTATGACAGCCACGGCCCGACTTTTTCGTCGGTCGTGTTGGGCGGCCACCTCATCAACACCATCGATCCCGAGAACATCAAAACGATCCTGGCGTCAAGCTTCGCTGATTTTGGGCTTGGGGGGAGATTGAAGGCTTTCGGACCTCTCTTGGGAAATGGCATCTTCACGAGTGATGGTGCTGCGTGGGAGCACTCTAGGGTACGTAACGTGACATTAAACCATGGATTGAAAGGGAGAACCTGACGCCCAGGAACATATAGGCCATCGTCCGTCCGAACTTCACCAGGAACCAAGTAGCCGATCTTGACACGTTTGAGACGCACATCCAACATCTCATCGCCAAGATCCCGCGAGACGGTTCGACTGTGGATCTCCAGACCTTGTTCTTCCAGCTGACGCTCGACTCGTCGACCGAGTTCTTGTTCGGCGAGTCGGTCTCGTCACTGCGCAGTACCGAGGGATCGGAACAAGAGCGCTTTGGTCGATGTTTTGATTTTGCTCAATCAAAACTCGGGAACAGAACCCGTCTGGGAAAGTTTTCTGCCCTGTTCCGTGACACGGAATTCGACGAAGCATGCAAGACGGTCCATAAATTCGTGGACAAGATCGTCTACAGAGCTCTGTTAGAGAACCCCCCATCATCCACCGACCCGGAGAAGAGTGTCGATGGAAAGGACGCGTCCCAGAGATACGTCTTCCTCACGGAATTGGTGAAGGCCACCCGAGACCCAAAACAGTTACGGGATGAGCTCCTCAACATTCTCCTCGCCGGACGAGACACGACCGCCAGTCTCCTAAGCCACACCTTCCACGTCCTGGCCCAACGTCCCGACATCTTCAAGAAGCTCCGCTTCGAAGTCGACTCCCTCAACGGCGAGCTGCCCACCTACGAAACCCTCAAGTCCATGAAATACCTAAAATACATCCTCAACGAATCCCTGCGTCTGTACCCGGTCGTGCCCACCAACGGTCGGTACGCCAACAAAGACACCGTGCTGCCGCGCGGCGGCGGTCCCGACGGCCAGTCCCCCATCTTCATCCCCAAGGGCCTCACCGTCGTCTACAGCGTCTACACGATGCACCGCCGCACCGACATCTTCGGGCCCGACGCCCTGGACTTCCGGCCCGAGCGCTGGGCCCCCGAGGAGGGCTTGCGGCCCGGCTGGGCCTATCTGCCGTTCAACGGCGGGCCGCGCATCTGCGTCGGCCAGCAGTTCGCGCTCGCTGAGGCGAGCTATGCGATTGTGCGCCTGCTGCAGGAGTTTGAGCGCGTGGAGGATCGAGATGGGGAGGGATTGGTCCCGCAGTTGGGGTTGACGATGGCGAGTGCGAATGGTGTCAAGGTGGCTATGATCCCAAGGGCTTGATTGAATGGGATTGTACGGATTGAGGGGGCTATCTATGATGAAAGAAAAGTATGTATGTATGTATTTAATCAAATCTTCTTAGAAAAGAAAGTTATAGACCGACCAGGCGGGCAATGTCACTCAATTATTCGTTATGGGTTTCTCATTATTTAGAGGGCTACCTATCTTATCTTTTAATAAATCAGCAGCAGGATACATACCATGGATAGATAGTTCATTCGAGATTCGCATTAGAAGGTTTTTTGCTTATACCACGGTGAACTTGTTTGTTTGTGCATCTCTATTGATGCTTTAATACTCTTACTTTTATAATCATCATCATCATCTTCTTAACTCAGGCTCTCACGAATACATACCTACCTACTCACCTATCCTTAAGCCCCCCCCCCCCTATTCATGGAAAAAACGCTGGGCACAGAACACAGAACACACAACACAAGATACAACAAACATTGGTGCATAAGCTATATTTCAGAGTCGGGTCTGGCATTCAGGGAGGGACCAGCTGAGCTGGGATCTTTAGACTTATGCGGTTAGGAAAGGAAGGAAGATAGATAGCAACAGATTTAAGTTTCTGGGCATGGCACGCATCGATGGATTTGCTTGATTATTTGGGTCATGAAATTTTTATATTGCAGACCGGATCTTTCATCATCGATCGTTAGACAGAAAAAAGCAACAAAGAAAAGAGAAGCAGCAAAGGACTAATCCATTGATTTCCGTCCCGCTTGAAAATATAGACTTGCAGTAAATTCCCCGAAACAAAAATCAAAACAGATTTGCGCCAACGATCTTCTTCAGTGGCAGGCCATGCATACATGTATGCATCCTTCTAAAGATAAGTAGTAGGAACGAACCGCGTGAAGATCTCACGTCTGCTCTTCTTCTTCTTGCTCTCTGTTTTGCTTGCTATTTGATGGGGCGTAGCAGGGTAGTAGGTAGATAGTGAGTAAGTGGGTGGTGGGCTCGCCGTTAATGCAAGATGTTTAGATGGATGGGATGGGTCAAGATCAAGTAGCTGGCTGGCGAGTCGCTGCATCAGCACCACCTATCACGCCCGAGGTCTGGCGCTGCTGAGGGAGAGGATATGTGGGGGAGGGTGGTCTCGGATTCGGATCCAGGGATCGCGGGACGAACTCGGCCTCGTCTTCAGAATAGGTGGGAGGTTGCGATACCACTCTCCTCTCCGTGGGGCTTACGGGCGACGTTGGCTGCTCGGCGCCCAGGTTCGGGCCGGCGCCAGACACGGATCTGATAACTTCGAACCAGCGCTGCGCATCCGCTGCGGTGTGCGCCTTGAAGGCAATCTCGGACGACCCGGATAACTTGCTGCCCAGACCCCCGCTGACATCTTTCCCTTTCACGTTGAACTTCTCGCCGTTCGTGGTGCCAATGACGGCATCTGGGAGGAAGATGGACAGTTCGGGAACGGGGTCCTTGCGATAATTATCGTTATCCTTGAACTCGTGGAGAAACCTCGACGGAGTAACTACGTAGTAGCCAGTACTGTATCCGTGCATACTGAGCTTATTGCGAGATTTGCGCTCGAGTGTTCCTTCGATGAGAGGTTTCGTGCTCTTGTGGTTTTGATTGGGGAAAGAAATCGCGTCAACTGATCGATCAGGTTCGTTGGGATTGACGAGCATGTGGCCACTCCGACCAACAAACCTCTGCCATTCGAAATCCGGAGGGATTTGCTGCCCCTGGGCTAGCATATCTTGGTACAGAGCCTGGGTCCTCTGGGCCTGGCCACCGACAAATTGGTTGAAAGACATCATGGCTTGTTGGATGACCTCAACGACATGGCTTTCAAATTGCGCAAAGTTATTTTGTACGGCAATGAGATTATGCTTGTTGTTGTTCTCCTCGAGGACTTGCTTGTTGAGCCGGTAGTAAACCCCCCTCTGTAAAACATACGGATCATTTGAAGGATCCGTGTTCCCTCCTGCAGCAGCATGGTTCGCAGTCTGCTGTCCGAGAAGCTCGATGTGTTTTTGGGTGGTGGCTCGCGCTTTCTCGACCTCTTTCGCGGTTTTTGCGGCTCCCGAGGACAGCTCTTTCGACTTGTTCTTGATTTCCTTGTGTAGGCGCTCGAGAATAGGGAGGACGGAGCCTTTGAGGTTCTTCTCGGTTTCAAGGTGGCTGTTTACCAAGCTCTGTCAATTAATTAGCCGCTGCGCTCAAAACAGCTCGCATCCATTTACCTGCGTGTTTACTCTCATGTTCTCAAACATCCCAGCGACACCGCCCAAGCTTTGTTCAAAATGGTGCGCCTCCCTCAAGGGGTTTGCGATGGTCTGCCGCAATTAGTATTATGCTTTGGGCGCGTTAGAAAATGGCTGCCCGACCTTCAAGACCTTCTCATACTCCTTCGAATGCGCCTTGTGTATCTTCTCTGTCGCGCCCACGTAGTCCTCCAGATACCCAACAGCATGTTTCCAAGCCTGCAGTCTTTCTGCCAGAATGGTCGGGGTCTACACACACGAGCACCCATTAGCCTCCACATCTAATATCGCCGGCAACACAAGGGATTTAAACTCACATCGTTGGGATCAGAAGCAGGCACGGCATGATCGCTGGAGCCCGAGACTTGGCGCATGGGCATCTCAACGCTGCTGCCCGGAAGGCCGACCTTTTCCGCCATGATGAATGATGGTTTGTCTGAGTTGACTTATCAGCCTCTGGGCCCGGCGCGTCGGTCGCAAGACAGACAGATATATGAGGTTTTCGGTGTTTGTCTGGGAAGGGGGGGTTGCGTACGCCGATTGCTTGGTTTTCTGGGAGTGGGGAGCTTCCTTGCGGATGTGCGTGAACCCCTGCGCAACTCAGATGATTCAACGGTTTGCAGGGTCTTTGGCAGACGGGGGATCTCTGGTGTCGCCAGGAATAGGAATCAAGGCTGGAGGAATATTACTTTTTAGAGGGAGGATACGAAGATATACTATACTGCACTTACCAGCGGTTTCTCTCTGGAGAGACAAGCGAGAGTCCTTGGCCTCGACGTGATGCTTGAAAAGGGCGGGCGGTGACATCTGGGTTCTGGGGATCATCAGCGACTATTGATGACGTTACAGTCCGGTCCCAAGTAACAAGTTAGATAACCAACAACTGCCCATAACCAGACCCACTTCAACGACATCTTGAGGTATGGCGTCTGGTATTATTTAACAGAGTCGGTACGTATCCACAGAGCGTATTTTGGCTATCAGAATGCTAAAATTTATAGAGGATGCCTTTTATGGGCAGGATGCTTCACAGTCTCCGAATCTCCAAAGCCACGCCGGAGAATGCACAGCCACACTGGGTAAAGTACGCCGCTATACTGCTTTAGATGCCGCAGAACCACACGGGGACTAGATGCTTTTGGCGACAATTACCCAGAACGGAATATTGGGAATTTGGGAGCGGGCCGCAGCGTTTCCTCCCGAGTCCTTCTAAACTTTGAAGAATAATCTTTGACTTTAATCTCGACCCTACAGATCAGCGCTGCCATCCCTGGATAGGTAGGCTCGTGGTAGTAGGTCCCTAGAGCTTGAACCCTATTGTTCCGCGGAAAACACCAGAGACCAACGACTGCTTGTTCTCCCTGTTCCTTCGTAGTGTCACGCATGCGCCGCTCCCACTATTTTGCAATTCCTTCGCAAGCAGGAATACCCGAGGGCCGACCTGTTTACTGAGTACCGTGGTCGAAACCAGATCTTGATTTTCAAGGCGCAGGGCCTGGGATCTTCAATGTCGTGGGATCCTAAGGCTGGATGGAATAATATAGCAATAGCCACAGTGTGACTCGAAGATGGAAGATGCTGTAGGACTGTGGGAACTCGACGTGATTATTAGTCAAGGAGGTGCATTGAAGACCGAAGAGTCTATCAGCTAATGGTGGCGTTGATTGATATCTAGAATGACTCTCCTTACCACCTCTGCAAATTTATCTCACCACGATTTGATGGCTCCCTCCACGTGCCTTCAGAACCACGCCACTTCCCACAATCTGAGCACTCATGTCTGCCGGCACTGGAAGCCCATCAACAGTGATCCTCGGAAACTTTCCAGCCGATAAGCATGGTAAGATGACTTGTCCTGTCGTCCCTTCTGGCATGTTGTAATTCAACGTGTATCCGCCTCCCACTAACTGCCAGCTGGCTTGATATTTTCCTAAACTCGTGGTAAAGCCTCCCTCCACGCTACACAAATCACCAAATTGCGGAGCCAATTTCCATGTAGCCCCTGCAGGACTGAGAATACTGAGACCTAGCACATATGTCGTGAGGCTTGCCGTCGGTCCAGAGCTCCATCCGTGTGAGTGAGAAACATAGCTGGCATCATAATCATATCCCCTGGAGGAGCGATATCCAAAGGTCGCATTTTGCAAGTAGCCCTCGATGACCGTGGACTGTGTTCCATTTGGGTTGTTGATATACCACCCCCAACATCTCCTTATTAGATCGAGAGCACGATCTGTTTGCCCGATAGAGAAATGCGCTGCGATTTCGAAGCCTGATATGAAAGGGGATATGTTTCCTGGAAGTTCAGGCGAGACTGCTCCAATAGGGCCCCAATTCTTGAGTAGTTTACTAGATATGCTCTGAGCTTTTGTGGAATCAACCACATCGAAAAGAATGGCCATGCTGTTTGCATCTTGTGGATGAAGTTTGGTGGCCGTTGCATTGTCTTTGAAAGCACCATAGTCGTTGTCCCAACAATGCGTATTGATTGCTGTCTGTAGATTCGACGCGCGGGCACTCCATATGGTGCTGAGGTTTGCGGCATCGCCTACCCATATTGACAGATTTGCACCTGTCATGAGTGTGTGGTAGAGACTAATGAGTTCTTAGCTTTATTTCTGTAAGAAGGGAACTTTGTCTTGCATCATATTAGCCTCACTGTTATTGAATCCTTGTTGCCAGCGAGCCCAATCCCGAATTCCAGTGACGTTCAGAAGCCCATTAAATCCCACTTTATCATAGATAAAGTCCATTGCTTTCAAATACTTTGGCCAGTTCTGCAGTAAGAATGCTGTGTCGTTAGTATAGAGCACGTAGTTGTAGGTTCCTATCATTGTCCACATATGGTAAGTATCGGAGCCTTGCTGAAGCAATGGAGGGCCGGCTTCCGGAAAAGCGCCCGTGGTGGGGTTCTGGTTATTGTACATTGTTTGAAGGGCGTTCTTTACACTTGATAAATCCCCAATGCTAGAAAAGGCAGTCCCGACAGCAATTCCCATATCTGAACCAAGTTAGAGCAATGATTTCGACGAACTGGTTTCCAAATACCTACCTCCAGGCCACACAGCCCTATCTCGTTTTGCGCCGTCCACGATGATTGTGTCACCAGGTCCAAGAGTGCCATTATTTGCCCATCCCGTCGCCACGAAAGGGACTTGTCTCCCGGTATTCACAGGGACACTGTTGGTCTGAATGGTGTATGCTCCACTATACCAGATCCTGTTTAGCAATTCATCATTACTATGAAAGTATCCTTGATACGCCCTTAGATTAGACCATGTAGGTTGGAAACCAATTTCAAGGGATATATCAGTGACATCGACCGTAGTTGTTCCATTCGTAATCAGAAACAGCGTCATGTACCGGAATCCCCCTCGCAGACTGAGGTCAGGCATCACATATGTCCCTTTGCCAGCAGTGGCGAACGTGGAGTAGATTGCCCCATCTGGGCCTTTGAATCCTCCATTTGACGAATCTGACCATTCGCCAATCCAATTCTTAGCCTCCGTGAATGCAATCCCGATGGAGCCCGGCCCGGTTGTGGAATACTCGAGGGTGATCAATCCGCCAACCTCGATGCCGAAGTCAATTACCAGCTGAGAACCATTTCCCGAGAGACTGGCCGTCCCGGGAAAGGGAGAGAGGATATCCTCGTTCTGGCCGGATAGAATGAACTCTGGGGAGACAATTCTGCTGGAGGGGGCAAATATGTTTGACTCCCATGGTCCTGGAAATGCAGTATCAGCTGGACCGCTGCATACTGTATCTCTTATGATTCTCATTAGCTTCATCTTCGGAAATCACAAAGGAAGGGATAAATGTAAATGGTAGCTCACTTCCAACATGATTGAGCTAGGCCAGTCCCTAAGAGAAGGGCTATCCCAAGGAAACGGGCGAGGGTTCTGGAAGTAGCCATCTAGAAGCGCTCGTAAGACAAGGAGAGATTTGCGGACACAGGAGGCTGAAACCGCCGGGCATAATGATTGGAAGTTTGGAATATATGTAGGCCATCATATGAGCCAGTTTTTCGAAGGGTTCCTGAGCTCGGTGTACACATAGACCGAAAGAAAATTAATCCGCGTGGAGAGAAGATCCCGGCGGGCAGTACCTGCATACTAAATATAGCAGGTGCGGGGAAAGAGGACTGACAACAAATTGGGTTCTCACAGCCCTGTACCAAAAGGAGACTTTCCTCACTTGAATACGGCATTATCAATGCCAACCAAATTTGGAGGCGTGCGGGGAAAAAGGCCGGTCACGAACTGATAGGGAAGAGCTGGAGCTTTTGCGGGTAGATAAAACCTGCCCGTGGTGACACGCAAATGGGAAAGCGAGAAGTCGTTCTCATGCTGAGAATATTGATCGAAACATTGACGATAATTTTCTCTTTTCAAGGAAAATGAAACAGAGGATAAAATGAAATGCAATGAGTTGACATACAGTATTTATTTGGTTCAAAGGGGCCTGAAAATGAGAACGGTGGAGCTTTTGGGGGCTGACTGGAAACGCTTGCACTTGACAAAGGCGACGAGAAAGCTTCTGGAGGTTCTCACTCGAGCGAAGAAAGCATTGGCATGGGACTTGTAGAACAAACGGCAAAAGAAGAGGGATGGGAGCAGGAAGAGGCGGTGTTCTTCTGGTCTTCTCTGAACAGCAATATACTGATCCTTCGTAACAGTTCCTTTTCAGACCCAAGGTAAAAGACAATAACAATAGGTATCGCTTGAAGCGCTGATGGGAACACAGACAAATAAACGTCTTTGTCTTCCTCTCTCTACCTCTCCCTCTTGATAGGTACTTTGCAGTTTAATGCAGACCCACCGGCTATCCGGGCGTCTCCACGACTTGTCACTCAGGATAGGGAGGAAGGAACATAAGCCCGGATACACCAACTAGTAGCTTCATAGGGGCAGGCAATTGTGTAAATCCACGCTGTGTTCATTTTCTCCCTACCTTGTGAGCCGTGACGACTACCAGCAGGGCTGTGACCTTATGAAGGGTTATAACCACTGTAAAGGTAGTATTTGAGGGACCTTTAGGTAGCTATTTAGGTAAGGTAAACTACGGAACTAAATAAACTTTGATAACCAACCTCGCTAACCCAAGTCGGCCATTGACCTGGACACCAACTTCAAATTCAAGACCTCCCTTCTACCTTGACGTACCTAGACCAACCAACTATATTCGAATCTTTTTTAATCTGCCATGCGCCCACGACATTCACACATTTGATTCTGCTATTCTTTCGTTTTATTTTTATTTGCGCGCCTACGATCTTTCGACAACCAGCTCCAGATGAGATCACCGTTCCACGATCCAATCCAGCATCCGGTGCTAGTTCTATCTCACCAAGGGGGGCGTCCCTTGGTGTCCAGTCCCTCGACTCTCCATGAAGGTATGTGTGCGGTCTTCTTGTGACTCCGTGCCAGCTCACCTTATCTGTGTCTATTTGCGGGTTGCCTGTGACTGTCGCTCTTCCGCTGCTCCACGCGGGAGCATACGGCGTTCGACATTGGATACGCACGAAGCTGTACGCCAGCTAAGCAGGCCTTTCGCTGACAACTTTTCCTTCTTTGCAGACCTCATCTAGACCTCGGGCGATTGGGGGGAGCTTTGCTGCCAGGAGGGGCCATGCCGCCCAACTTTCGATAAGTGATACCAGTCACCACGTTACTGAAGCAATCGGAGACATGTACGGTGACGATGATTATTCGAAACGCGAGTCCCGGCCGTTGAGCTTCATTTCTTCGCCTCTGCAGGAGTCTATCGAAGGAGGGAACGCATTTTTTGGTTCGAGTAAACGCTCCAGAAGGCCTTCGCCGGCTATAAACGGGGATGCCGAGGCGGAGCCAGATACATCACCTACCATGTTACAAGCTCCACGGAATAACTCCCTGGATACAGGGCAGTTATCTCCCTCAGTCTCCATACGAGAACGTAGTGCATCAGATACGGCAAATACGAAATTTCCGCTCAACGACATTGGTTATGAATCGGACCCTACTGCGATTGCACAGGAGTTTAACAACTTACAAGCTTTGCGGCGCATGTCTATGGATGTTGGAAATACAAGTGATCCGGACTTGCCTTCCTTTCAAGGCCTGACGGTAATGCCTACCGTTGCACCTACAGGGGATGATAAGGAAGATGACCCGTCGAGGTTGTTTTGGGTTCCAGCTAGAGTACATCCTGAGCTTGCGCCGATGGAATTCAAGACGTTCCTGGAAAGTAGGGTACAATCGATTAAGCGAAGATCTGGGGAGCAAGATTCACTTTCTCCAGAGGGCTTGGAGGGAGGTGGATCCGGAGGCGGTCTCAGAAGGAAGAAGTCAATGCTATCACGACAGATTAACAACGACGGAGGCCGTGGTGCTCTCGAATACGAGGACGGCGCAGAGCAAATAGAGAGAAACAAATCGACCTCATCTAATCAAACGCCAGAACTGAAGATCGCAGACTTGCAGGAGTTGGACGCATTGGTACGGGATCCATCAAAAGCCATGCAGAAATTGACACTGGATACGGGCAAGCGTCAAGTCTCTGGAGGTGAGGTTCCCGCGAGTGAAGATATGCCAATATTACCACAAGCTCCAGGAATTGGATTAAGGAGGTCTACGCGTACCACATACAGGAGGGGAAGTCTAAGGAAGGTGCCATTTTCCAAGAGAGCTGGGTCAGTACGGGGGGCAGAGACTGATGGTGAGGAATCCTCGACATCCTCGCCAATTGATGGTCGCCCGTCAATAGGCTACCCTCTGACAAGAATACAATCTGAGCCGAGTACGTCCGAAAACTTTTCGCGGCCAGCTCGAGGCGCGCGTCGGATGCAGAATCTGCCACAGGATAGCTTCATCTCTTCTGACTCTGAAAATATGCCGGGCGAGGCTACAGGCAGAGCAGAAGACCATATGACAAGAACACTCTCCGAGGAGGCCCCTGCTCCACCGCAGCCAGGTTCACTTCCAAGAAGCAACACATTCCCAAGGAATGAGACTCCAGTTCCAAGGATCGTCGAAACTCCACCACCGCCTGAAGAGCCATCGGAACCGACACTGCCTAAGCAGAACTATCAGTTCCCTGAGAGGTCTTCATCACAAACGCCTCCCCCATTGCTACAAAATCAGTCGGCTCCAGAACCGCCTGCAAGATCGAATAGACGTCCAACGTTGGATCGCCAGGCCTCTTCAAGTATACAAGCTATTCCTAGGATTTCTACCGCGAGTCAAACCTTGAATGACATGGCTCAACATCCATCTCCACTCCCAGGAAGTAGCTCGGGCACCGATGCTCTTACGTTCATTCCTACTTTGGAGGAGAGGAAGCCAGAGAAAAAGTCAAAGAAGGAGAAGGAAGACTCCGAGAATTCAACCTCGAGGAAGCCGACTTGGGGTTGGTTCAAAAGCAGTGATGAAAAGGAGAAGAAGGAAAAGAAGAAGGACGAAGAGCATAAAGAAAGCAAAAAGGGAAAGGCTAGAGCTGTTTCGGACAAGGCTCATGACAATGCTCGTCTGGACGTGCTACAATCTACGATGGACACAGCAGTTACTCGTGGACGAGAGAGCTTAGTGCTCGATCGTGATAGCTTTGAGGATGAAAGGAAGAGAGAAGGCAGCCGAAAGTCTGGAGGGGAGAGTAAGAAGGAGAAGGATGGTCTCTTCTCGTCATTCTTTGGTGGAAGCAAAAAGAAGACCGACCGGGATTCTGGCGGGAAGAAAGCCAGTTCACTTCGGACCCTTTCACCAGACCCACCTCATCGCGAGCTAAGACCTGACATTGACTACAATTGGACCAGATTCTCAATCCTTGAAGAAAGAGCTATATACAGGATGGCCCATATTAAGTTAGCAAATCCACGGCGAGCGCTCCACAGCCAAGTTCTACTCAGTAACTTCATGTACGCGTACTTGGCCAAAGTTCAGCAGATGCACCCTCAAATTCAAGTCCCTCAGTCGGCCTTGCAGAACAGACAAGAGGCGGAGAGGCGACAAAGAGAACAAGAGCAGCAATACCTAGAAGAACAACAACAGCAGCTGCAACGTCAGGATTCCGGGGACCAGTATCGGTACGATTATCATCAAGTAAGTTCATATCCAATAATAGGTTTGAGGAGAATGGTCTAACTCTGCAAGGGTATCGCACAATATGCCGAATCCCAACACAATGCGAATCCTGAAGGAGCTCACTATGTGGATGATTCTCAGATCTATGACTATGATCATCAAGATGAAGATCCCTCTCAGAGACATGGCCGACCGCAATCACGGGCTTCGCAGCACAATACGGAGAACGGGTATGCGGATCAGAGTCAGCAATATGGCCGACACGGGAAAGAATACTACCCATACAGTCACTTGGAGCCCCAAGATCACGAGGGTGGGGATGATGATGATATGTGGTAATTGCTGGCATAGCTGCCCGCTTCCGTCCTGTCTTTATGCATATACGATGGAGTTACTGGCGCTTTTCATACCAGGACGGATCGAGGTTCCATAGGGCTGGGCAGATCCTGTTTTTTTATATTTTATTCTTCTTTTCTTCTTTTGAGCGGGTTGGAGGGTCGTTAATCGTTGAAAGCATAGCGTCTGGCGGTCTTCACCTCTTTCCTTGTGTGGAATCATGAGGCTTTTCTAATGCCACCTGCGATTTCTAGGGGCATGCGCGTGTTCATATGTACTACAGAGTCCACCTCTTGCTTCGAGACGGACTGGAATGAGAACCGGTGAATATCCATACGGTTTCTCGTGTTGGGACGATCGTTACTTACCTACCTGTGAGGTATACACTCTGGGTACATAAGGTAGATATGGCTTATAATCCAGGAACAGCCGATTTCAAGCCAATTCATGCTTTCACGTGATCATCACAATAAATTCCGTAACACGATCGCGACTGTTCCATGCCTTCGCCGATATTGATAAATAAAAGGTTATTACGGCCAAAGACATCTATAAGAACCGTTGTACTGATCATTGGCCGTAAAGTGAGAAGAACGCGTAACGCGAGTGACATGACCACTTGATACACATTCACGAGGCCAGGCAACCTTCTTTGGGAGTTAGCGGGGAGCTTCACCTCAGCCGCCTATTTGCTTGACTGCCCCGACTACCTTAGCCACCCCAACATCAACAACTACTCATTGCTCTATCGCCTTCTTACTTGCATCTGCGAGTGCTGAACAGCACGGATAGATACAAGAATGTTTCGCGCCCAGCAGAACGCCTTTGACGATGTCGTCGGTAAGTCGAACATCCTGCCTCCAGAGGTCAGCCAGCCT
Organism: Amorphotheca resinae ATCC 22711; assembly: GCF_003019875.1. NCBI lineage: Eukaryota > Fungi > Ascomycota > Leotiomycetes > Helotiales > Amorphothecaceae > Amorphotheca > Amorphotheca resinae. The sequence continues at coordinate 1,999,477 of NW_020194474.1, read as the reverse complement.
TGGAGCTTCAGAGTGCCGGGTTACACATAACAGCTACTAATCTCAGCCCTTATAGCCAAGGCGACCGACGAGAACCTCACCTCGGAGAACTGGGAGTACATTATGGATGTCTGCGACAAGGTGACGGGCGAGGATAGTGGTGCCAAGGATGTCGTGGCCAGTATGATAAAGAGGCTGGCGCATCGGAATGCCAACGTACAACTATATACCCTCGAGGTAGGGATGGACATTCTAAACTTCAGTTTTATATATCTGCTAACGCATGTACCATAGCTTGCCAATGCCCTCAGCCAAAACTGCGGACCCAAGATGCACCGGGAGCTGGCCTCTAGAGCATTCACCGACGCGCTCTTGCGACTAGCTAATGACCGGAATACGCACCAACAAGTGAAAGCAAAGATTCTAGAGCGAATGCAAGAATGGGCAGAGATGTTCAAGGATCCAGACCTGGGAATTATGAATGACCAATACCACAAGCTCAAGAGCCAGAACCCAAATCTACATCCTCCTTCAGCACCATCGAAGAGCCGGCTTACAGATTTGGATCGCCAGAAGGAAGAAGAGGAGTTACAAATGGCGTTGAAGTTATCGATCCAGGATAAAACATCACAGACACAAGCAAAGACCTCCCAGCCAGCAGCCTCATCTGCAGCACCTGCACAAGCGCAGCCTGCTGCGCAAACATCGGTTCCTTCTGGTACAACTGCTGCAACAGTATCGCGTGTCAGGGCACTGTTTGATTTCCAAGCCACTGATCCAGATGAGTTGACCTTCAGGAAGGGCGATATTATTGCAGTGCTTGAGTCTGTATACAAGGATTGGTGGAAGGGATTACTCAGGGGACAAACTGGCATTTTCCCTCTGAATTACGTCGAGAAACTGGCAGATCCCACGCCGGAAGAACTGCAGCGAGAAGCACAAATGGAAGCCGAGGTCTTTGCAGAGATTAAAAATGTCGAGAAGTTGCTCACGCTGCTGAGCACATCTACTTCGGACCTGAATGTTCGAGATAATGAAGAGATTACAGTACGTTTGACCTCGGGTTCAATTCATGCCGTAACTAACACCGACAGAAACTCTATCATTCGACACTCGCAATCCGGCCAAAGCTCATTGAGCTGATAGGGAAATACTCGCAAAGAAAAGGTACTTCTTTCGATTCTCACGTGAGACCGTCTACTAATATGTCTAGATGACTTCACGCAGTTGAACGAACGATTCATCAAGTCTTGCCGGGATTATGAGAACCTCCTCGACGCATCCATGACCCAGACGCAACCTGCTTATCAATATGGACGTCAAGGACATGGCTACGCTGCAGGATACCCACCGCAAGGTGCACCAACTCAGCAAAACCCTCAAAGGTACTACAGTCCACAACAAGGTATGAAGAACTTCTCGAGATTGAGATGGCAATATGTTGAGTATTCTAGGACAAACATACCCCCAGCAGACATCATCACCGGATTATCCCCCACATCGAAATGGCCCGGCACCTTTCTATGTTGTAGCCCAGCAGCCTCCCGCTGATCCTCATGCGCATTCGCAGCAGTATCCTCAGCGAGATCCAACCCCGCGCATTCCTTCAAACCCACCTCTCCAAACCAGCTCTCCACCTCCAAATCAATACCCAGGGCAGACAAGCTCCCCGCCACCGAACCAATACCCTACAGCGCAACCACAAACTGGCCACCGACCCCAAAGTACTTACTCTAGTCCACAAGAGCTTGCTACTACCACATACGACACACCAGTGAACCAGCAACCCAACTCCGGGTATGGCACTTCAGCCTATTCTCAAGATGATGGATACGCCCCGTCAGCTCCGTCAGCTCCCCCAAATCAACAACCTCCTCCAAATCAACAACAATACAGTGCCTATGTCCCCCCTCAACAATCTCAGCCGCCCCAACCAGGATACGAACCCCCCCATCCCCCGCAAAGTGGATACGTTCCACCTCCCGCACAACTGACCGCAGGCTATCCAGTCACTAGCCATGACGCCAGACAGACTTTACCTAGTCAAGTAGCTCCCCCGAGTCAGTACAAGCCATACCAAAGACCAGGAAGCTCAGAGGGCCATCGTCCTGGCCAACCAAGTGCTCCACCTGAAGCCCCAGCAGACTTTTATCGGCAGAATACAGCATTCTAGGTAGGGGGGGGCTCTGATGAGGAGGAAAGCTTTCACGAGTCTTACCTAATAGGTGAGCCAGGTGAAAAAAAAAAAACTACCAGCAGGAACAGTGAAAGAAGAAGAAGAAGATTAGTAGTTCTCGGATGGATGATGGATGCGACGAATCTGGGTCGTTTCATAAAGCGATGATGTATCATAAAGTTCGACTACTATGTTAAGGGTAGAACATTAATTAGTCTCGAAATACCATTTGGTTCAACGTTCATTCTTTCTCTCTTGTCATCACAAGCTTAAAAAAATCTCTCCTCCCTTATCTTGATTGATTGATTGATTGATTTCATCATACGTAGTCTCTATCTGCGCGCTGAACGTTGAGGACTTGCTTGCTGATGCTATCATGGTTCTTGGGAGGGATGGGACGCTTCATCGTCAAAAACTGGTGAGATGACTGGCCAGCAGCAGGCTGTAAATAGGGGGGATATCTGGATGGGAACTTTATGAATCGTCACGCCGGAGTAGGACATTTGAAATAATAATGCCTGGAAGGAAATATATCTATCTCAAATTGAATAGTCGTATATTATATACAACAAACATGCTTCGAGGTTTTTATATATATATATTTATGTATTTTCCAAAAACATGCACTAATGCTGCATAGCATCTTCAAAGAGTGCTCTCAGCTGCTGTCGCTCTTCATTCACCTCCTCCGCCAGCCCAGGAGCCAGCATGAGTACTCGAGCCTGCGGGATCGTCCCTTCAACCAGGTCGTCGATGTTTTCTCTCTTGAAGCCGAGATCCTTGAGGCCCTTGGGCTGATCACCTAGATCGGCTAGGAATTTCGCGATAGCTTCTCCGAGAACCTCGCCGGCGCTCTCCTTCTTCACGTTTGAGATATCGACGCCGAAGGCTTCGGCGGCAGCTAGGTGGCGCTCTGGGTTGGAAGCGCCGGTGAAGCGGAATACGGCGGGGGCGGAGACGGCTACGGAGACGCCGTGGGGGATGATAGGGGTGTTGACTTGGTAGCCGGCGTGTTTATAGCCGGGATTCTGTCCGGAGATTGGATATGACATTCCTAATGTAGTGGTTAGGGGGGTGGGAAAGACCACATGAATGGGAGTGAAGGGGACTTACCATGGCATAGATGCACACCAGCGTTTCCGAATCCAACACCAGCAAGTGTGGCGGCAAGAAGCATTTGACTCTGAGCCTCGTGGTCGTCGGGATCCCTCACCGCTCGTGGAAGATACTTAACTGTGCTTCTGAGAGCTTGCAGGGAGAAAATATCACTGATAGGATTGGCGCCTTGGTACGCCGGTCGGTTGATTGGGTTCAAGGGTCGAGGGGTTCTTTCGAAATAGGGGATGGCAGTCCAACTTTCCAGACTATGGCACAGAACATCAAGACCAGAACTTGCGTGCACAGCAGATGGCATAGTCCGAGTGTTTAAGGGATCACATATTCCAAGAGTGGGCTTGAGATTTCGGTGTGCGATTCCCGTCTTCGCGCGCTTGGAGACGAGGTCAAAGATTGCAGTGCCTGTGGTCTCGGACCCAGTTCCTGCTGTGGTAGGTACTGCAATAAGAGGCTTTAATGGTTTTGTGATTGGAAGGCCCTTCCCTAAGGGAGCGTTCACAAAGTCGAGAAATTCCGCATCCGGGAAACAGGTGTAGAGATTCATGAGCTTTGCGGTGTCAATGACAGACCCACCACCGACAGCCAGGAAAGCATCTGGTTGGTAGGGTTTGGCAAACTCAATGGCTTCCTTGATCCTGTCATCTCATTAGACATATGACCTTGAAACAAAAGCTGCAGCGGGGACCGTACGAGCTGTCCTTGGGCTCGACCCTGCACCCATCAAACACAGTATACTCAACACCTTCTCTGGTCAATCCTTCTTCAACTTGCTTCATAGCATCCAAGTTTCTTACTGTGCTGTCAGTTACCACACAAACTCGTTTGGCGCCGAGGTTTTTCATGTCCATTCCTACTTCCTTTGTGACACCGGCGCCAAATCGGATCGAGGAAGCGGCCATCTCGAAGGCATACTCCTTCTGTCTTGTAGAATCAACGGGCGTGGCATAGTTGCGTTGCAGGTTGCGCTTCGCGTGTGCAAGGAGGCCAGAAGAAGGTTGGTGGTGGTGGTGATGCGCGGGGTTGCCATGGCAGGGACATGACGGTGGATGCGTATATTGAATAGTACGCAGCAGATTCATGGCTCGAGCCGCCCTCTGTTCACAAGTATCAGAGCCATTCTGGGTCTTCAGAGGGTCATTGAACTCACAGTAGGGGCTATCCTCACGGCGGCAACCATCTTTCAGAAGTGGGCGGGATTGGACAAGAATGGGGCGGGGGGGATACTGGAGCTGAGCTCAGGAGCTTGGATGCGATGGATGCTTGGTATATCAATGAATCAATCAATGTTATAAGACTCTTGTCGTTGCTTTTACTTTGCTAAAGAATGTAGGAGGAAAGGAGAGAAAGAGGGAAGTTGGTTATCATAGGAGTCCTGGGAATAGGGAGGGAATAGCAGGACGTGGTAAACACGACTGTGGAGCTTTCTCCGCATTTGGTCGTGTGAGGGGTTCGGCGTGGAGATCCTCGGCAACCCGCCGTTTAGCCATTGAGCCATTACCCGTTGCCGCCCGTCGGCGTCGGCCATTTGGGGGCCCGGAGGTCGCGGATAAGGAGGATATCCGATAGACCCATCATCTTCGATTCTTCGTCCTATTTATTACCAACAGTGGGGAGGTCCTGCTTTACCATCATCAGAGCGGCATGGCTCGAACCAAGAAGAACGAACTACAATCAATCATCATGCCAAATCGATTTCGATCACTATTTCGCCTATCCACACTACCTCTTGAAAACACCGAGGTATCATGCCCATCCATCCAATTCAATTTACAAACTATCCCTTCCCCTTTCCTCTCAAACCCCCCAAAAATGAGAAAATAAAAAAGTGAAGAGAAATAAAGATGAATTCCCTCAAGGACCCCGAAGGTGAGATCCAAGCCCAGACTCCACCTATGACCAGTTGACTGCGCTGCAAGTATGTGTTGCGCTGTAGTACAACATATCTGTAAAATTGTAAATGACGAAGAGTTCATGAGTTGTAGACGTATCTCTCTTGAAGAATCACTCATTAATCCCATATAGTGGGATCCAAACATTTACCAGCCTCTCCGACTGCCTCGGCGGTTGCTGGAACCAGATTCCCCGCCTCTGCCAGATTCGAAGCCGCCTCTCTCATTGACGTTGGCACCCGCTCCTGCGTTACCGCCACCTCGAGGCTCCTCGAGACTCCTCCTCGAAACATCCCGGCCAATTTCACTCATGTCGAAGAGCAACGGCTCATCATCCGGGTCGTAAGCTCCAGCAGTCCTGGTGAAACTATGTCTACCACCCGCTCTCTCACTTGTTCCACTTCCACCAGCCCTCTCCAACAAGCTTGAGTAAGAGCCGGCCTGAGGTGGTGTGACACCACGCCCTGCCATCCGACCTAGTCTTGGTCGATAAGGCGAGTTTGTGGAACCACCAGAGAGTCCGCGGGGTATTTGAGGTGCTTCTGACTCATTTGCTTCGAGTGACGATGAGGGCTGACGAGACATTGCGGCTGGCGATTCTGATATATGAGGTGCGGGTTGTAGGAGGTGGGTTGGAGAGGCCGATGCTACGTTCTCCGATGCCTGACCAAGACTAAGGAGGGCACTTAAGCTTGGCGGCTCCCGGTCATCGGCTCCCAGGCTAATACTTCGGTGGACGCCAAACTGGAGATCCCCCAAGTCATCCTCAACAGCTAGACTTCTATGCTGTTGTGCAACGGAGCTTGAGCGCCTATTGTGTGGATAGTAGGGCCTCGGCGAAGTTGGTATGTCGATAGCATTAGTACCAAGCTCGTTCGTCTGGTCATTATCTGCAACATCCTCGAGCCTAGACTCAGGGTCTGGCCTGCTGTGCTGACTAGCTCTACGAGGCGCAGAATACTCGACTACGGAATTCGCACTCAAGCGTGATGGTATGGCTGGCGTATGGGGAGTGTGGGGTGAGACTGGCTTTCCGGGAGACGATGATGTTGACATTGAAGTCGCAGCGACCATTGGGGGGACACTTGAGAGTTGCCGACTTGACGAGGTTGATGATCGATGCAACAGTGTTGACGACGACATTGATTCAGTCAAAGCGTTGTTCGATTCACGCATAGACTGAAACTTCAAGAGCTGAGCACTGGTCCTTTTCTTAGATGCTTCACCTGAAGGCTCAAAGCTCTGCAGAGTCTTTTTACTGTCCAGCAATTTCAAAAACTCAGATATGTTATCGTCATCAGCTTGTAGGGAGCCTAAGCTGGCCGCAGCACCCCCTTCGGTGAGAATGCCAGAGCCCGGTTGCGCAACGGAGGATGACAAACTTTGCTTGCCACTACTGCCTTGATCATCATCGACAAGCTTGCTGGCGCCACCGAACGAGGATCTACCTCGCCTGTGGGTAAAGCTACTGCTATACCTGCTTATTGGTGCAGGTTTTGGTGAGCTCGATGAAGGTGTGGTTACATTTTCAGGCACAACTGGCCCGCCTCTCAATGAGGCTGGCATACCAGCCGTGAGGGACGAGCGATTTCGTCCTTGAGCTAACCCACTTGTGCCAGATGATCGTGGAAGTGATTGTGGGGACGTTTCACCAGCTTGCTGTGAAAAGGTCCCCCGCCCCGGCGATGACGAGAGTGAACCTGCCTTGAATGGCTGAAAAGACACAGAAGGTCTCCTTGCCATTGTGATACCCTCTAATGACCTTAAGGAAGCCCTGGAGGTCTGCATGGGTCTAGTCTGGGGTAAGGAGCTCATAGGCGACGAATTCGTATCGGATCCGACCTTGATTGCCCGAAGGGCCGATATGGGACTTGAAGCTCGAGGAGGAGCGTCGCCATGGAAAGTAGACAAGCTTCCATATGCCTGGATTGGCTCTGTGTGCTCAGCGCGCTGTCGATGTGCAGGTAGAGAGCCTATCTCCGCGGCCCTCGAGGCTCGACGGCGATTAGTGTCTAAGGAAGGTTGAAAGAATTGCTCATCAGCACCCATAAATCTTGAGCTTAGCAAAGCTTCGGAGTCGTCGACGCGAAAGTTACAGTCGTTCCGATAGGAGACTTCGGCAGAAAATTGTCCTGCAGGGGTATCCGACGTCCCAAGGAAGTAATCCGTTGTAACAGGACTTCCACTTTCATATAGAGGATGGGTAAGCGCGTCAAATCGAGATGGTTGCACATTGCCCGCAAATATACGACAATTCACCCGCAACGAACTATTTGAAGATCCGTTCTTCGCCAAGCCCTTTACGAATCTCCATGCGGGCACGAATTTAGCCGTCGCATACAAGGAACGGAAGAAGACAATGCACTTCTTGTAGATGGTAGGTAACGCGGAACCGAAGTCGTATGTAGGTTCCCCCATATTATCTTGAAGCTCAATCTTCCAGCGTTCCAACACGACTTGACTGTTTCGTTTGCGAGGACGCGACCCCCCATCGCTGGGTCCACTTGAAGCATTCAACGCCTCCAAGACATCCCATCGTTTTCCTTGATCATCCACAATGACTAAACTCTGGCTACTCGTCAAATCCGAAGCATCGAGGTATGTTTCCACTATTAACGGAGGAGGGCGATTTTGAAATCCGCCACAGTTCCTCCATAAGCTCAACTCTTCTCGAAAGGCAGTGGTATCGTCCGTCTCTATTTGGAACTATTAGAGGTTAGAATTAGGATATGTTCTACTTTGAGGGGAGGGACCACATGCCCACTTGTTGACTTTCTTGGTTCCATCTTTTGTAATCATAACGGGGAGGGGCATCCGCGACTGTAGGATGACAATGGCTGCTTTTGTATGGAAATTCTTTCAAAATATCAAGTTAGCCCTGCGACAAAGTCTCCATTACTAGTAGATGAGGGATGACTACCTGTATGATCTGGTCTAGCTTCTTCACGGCGTCTTTGCTTGGGCCATTTGGAGCCATGACACCGCTATCTCCACTCCCCTCATCAGCCTCGCTGTAAGCAGGCATATCTGATCCTGATCTCGAGTGGGGTCTCGGGCCTTCTTCTTCTCTTGGGTTGTTTGTTCTTGTGGGGTTTGTTCGGGGCGATGAGGCTGGAGATGCCGTCATAGGGTAGGGGCGAGGGTGTTGATGCATGTTGTCGGCATTTGCTGACTCTGTATCGAGTCAGAGCCAACTGTCGTCGTAGATGAGTTTGAGCGTGTACTGTTATATGCAAGAAAACCGTTCTGATATACTGTCCCACGCCAACCGTCGTAATGCTAAATATCGAATGGAACGGTGGTGCGATGCCACATGATTTGGGCATCCATAGTTGATCTGTCTCTGTTGAAGATGTCGTCTGGCACTCGATTGTGCTCCAAAAAGAATGTGCTGGGTCAGGAACCTGCAATATGCGGTGGTGAACCTAATCAGGTAGGACGGGGCCTAGGATGGGCAGCTCAGGCAGCGAGCATCTTGTATGGAGAAATGCCGGGTGGGTTTCGTTGATACCAAGGGACTGGACTAAATATCTTCGAATATGAGGCTCTGTCTAGATAGGATTGAAGATGCCTGGGTTGGCGGCGCAGAGGGAACAACTGGGGGCGACGGCGAGCTCAGATGCAGTGATCATTCACACAGGACGATGCCTCGTGATCGCAGCGCTTATGTTGGAGAGCCGTCGAGACAGGGGGTCTGGCAATAGATGGGGCCGGGATGGAAAGGCCAAGGGGGTATATCCTCAGCTGCTGGCGCCCCTGGGGAGGATTGAGCAAGGAGAAGCAAGGATGATGTTGCGTGCTCTTGTTCCAAATGTTGAGCTTTTCGACATTTCCGGAGGTTTAAGGTTGCAGTCCCCGATTAGAGACGGGCAGCTCTGCTTACATAATGCGATAAGTAGGGCGTCCTGGTCGGGCAGAGGCGCAACAAGCGAACTAAGCCGGTCAGGGATTAGCAGGGCTCAACGAATGGGTGGTGGACTCCGTGCTTTGAAGTCCCGGAGTTGGAGGACAGCTTAGGGCACAACATGGGAGCGAAATCCCGTCACGGGGTACGGAGTAGCAAGGTAAGGTTAATCATATTAATAGCCACTTCACAAGGTGCTAAACAGTACCTTAATGGCCCGGCATCCTACCCGGAAAACCAGGCGGACAGGCCTCATTAGGGGGGGCGTGCGGGCTTGGCTGACCGCTTTCTAGGGGCAGATGGTCGAGCTCGGGAGGGGACTGTACACAAGGTACCTAGGTAACCCTCGATAACACGGAGTAGAAAGCCAGCAGATCAGAATCAGGAGCAGCCCGTGAGGATCTACTTCTAGGGCTTGAAGGGCCAGGCAGTGCCCTCCCTTTAGCCACAAGACATGATTGGCAGTAAGGTATACTAGTAATCGTTGAGGCTGTGCCTATGATCAGCTACATAGCAACCGAGAAGAAGAAAAGTTTGAACACCTAAAGTACGTCGTTGATAACTCTTGGTAAAGGTGAGGAGTCCGAGCTCGAGGCACATTGCTGCAACAAATGCGCCTGCATGATCCTGGTGTCTGAGAACTTTCTAGGCTTTCTGGGAGACTTACTTCGATATAGTCACTGTTTTTTTCAAATTATATGAAGAGCATAAGTAATCCACGATTGATTCCACCATATACAATATATTGAAGATATAAGGTAACATCCCCCGCTTGAGAACTTCATTTCCCCATGGAAACGAGAACCTACTGCTGTAGTGGGGTATATTACGGTGTATATTTGAAGAGATGGCAAATACAACATGGAACCTCTTACCCGGTACACTTCCTATAAGCTTCATATGCTTCCCCTCAACGCCATGCCGCGTCTGACTAGCCATTCCATACCTTCTTGCTTTCCGTCGGCGTACTCGCAGGGCGAAGAATGCTGATCTCGCTCGTCACCCACAGGTGTATTGCTGATTTAACAGTGGTTAGAGATATGATTGGTATTCTCGACGCCTTCCACAGAGAGTGCTCTGGATATGACCCGGAAACGTTGAGGAGAAGAGTTCGGATAGCCAATGATGGAAAAGGCTCGAAGGTGTTGATATCGTTGTAAGGTGTGAGGGTAAAAGTGGCAACCCTTCCCCCCTTTCTGACAGATAGGTCTCTCCGATTTCTTTATTAGGGTCTTGTTCTCGGCAGTGTGAGCCTCCTAGACAGGACAGTAAGAAATCGATCGAGGGAATTTGAATCGCTTAGAACAAGTTGGATATTACTTATCCCTCCTGCCTTGCCTCTCTCTCCAACGGCCGCATTGAGGATCTGCTCTTGGAGATTATGTTTCTCTTGATATTTTCCGAGCTTTTCTGCCCTTTCTTCGTTTCATTTCATCGGCAGGAGTTCAACTGTCGTCATTCCCTGGAAATATGACTCAAACTGGTAGTTCTGACCAAATGGAAACGAACAATCTGTATCGAAGCAAACACTACCGAATATATCGATGACAGTAGGGTGTAAAACCGGCTAATTTATAGCCAAATCAAGCTATTCGAGTAACTTATTGCCCTTGTGCCACTCAAGACAGGCATACCGGCAGGGTGGGAACAGTGGGCAGGTGTTCAGGCCAAGCTCTTCACCATATAAACTCGCTTCAATCCCTTCTCTTCAGCCTGGTGTGTCTCCGAGTAGCCGATCCGGGGATAAAGGCTAATGTTCTCCGCCATGGCCTCGTTGGTGTAGAGCTTGATGAAGCGATAGCCTGCCTCCCTGGCGGATTGCTCGGCGTATTCGAGCATTCTGCGACCCAGCCCGGATCCCTGGGCGGATGGAGTAACGGCCGGCCACGCTGTCTAGCAGCATCGCTTCCTTCTCGGGAATGAGCTCGAGGATGCCCAGTATAGCGCCATCCCGTTCGACGACATGGACGCGGCCATCATCGATCAAGGCGCCATAGTGTCTTAACGTCGGTCCTGGAGCTCGCCCGATACGGCTCACATATAGGGAGTAGGCGCGTCGAACGATATCCTCGATGGCGTATAGGTCGTCGGGTCTGGCTGGTCGAGGATCGAGCTGCATCGCGGCATCTCGCCATTTAGATGCCCCCAGGGGAACAGCCGCTATTCCACCTGCGCTTTTCACTCTTTTTGTATGTGAGTCCACATACATTTTCGCGGACAACTTCGCTTCCGTCGACTTGGAGCGAACACGTAAAAGTCGATTATCACCTGTTTATTGCTGTTCGAGCAGCTTTCTGCCGGAAGGGGGGCCGCGGCGGCTGGGCAAGCGCCTCTTCTTTCTTTCCCAGTGAGCCGTCCGGTGACAGAGACCAGGCATTTCGCAATCACTGAACTTGTATGGTTGGCGGTCGTCTCGGTCGGCTATAGACTCGCGCCTGAGCATCCGCATCCGCAGGGCCCGCGGGATTGTATGAATGTAGGTGAAGCTCCTCGAGCTCCACCCACGCTCACCCTCTCTGGCCTCCTCCACCTCGGCGCCTTCGATCTAACCCCTGATCATCAACCACGAGGGCGTAGGCCACTTCACCTCCGCATTCCTCTCCAGCGTACCCGTCACCCAGTACAAAGAAAGACCTCTCCATCTCCCCCTATTACGAAGATCTGCCATGAAAGAGTGCTTGGCCGGGGAGGTGTAGGTAGAGTGCTCGTTTGATATGCTATTCGCAAAAGTTGAGAGCTTTGCATAGGTATTCAAGTCAGGGTCGCCTAGCCCCTTTCGCTCCTTGACGAAAAGGAGACTTCTCACGTGATCGCGGCCGGCGAAATGAAACGCCGAAAATCCTGGGTATATCTTCGTCTCCTGTCATTGCGAGTGCCTCGAGACAAGATCATAAAATTCAAATGGAATATCAATATCAATAGGCGGTCTATCCCAATTGTCTGTCTCATATCCTCCAAACTCGGCCTCGACCCCTTTCCAGGAGACATGCTAGACTAGGTGGTGGATGGGATAGCCGTTCTCATGTCTCTGGCATCAGCATCCATTCAAGCCTGCTCCGGCCGCGACACCACGACAAGAGGTCTGCAAAGCATCCTCGTAACGGCCGACTGCATGGTCTCAGAATCTCATATCTCCTTTTCTCTCTTCTCAAGGGTTTCTGAATCCTCGAAAGCGACTTGTCTCGTGTTTCTTGTCTCTGGCCGCGCTCCTCGAGTGAAGATATGGCGCTATCCCCGATTCGGGCCTCAATAGGATGCGGTTACGTTGAAAGCCACAGCCGCGCCGGGGACTTTACCGTTGAGCGTTTCTACAGCTGTCATGTCGATATTGTCGATATTGCCGATATTGTGGAGATGCTCATATTTCTTCTTCCTCCTCAGTGGCATTTGATCTCGGGCCTCACGGGTATCGTCCAGCGGCGACCATGGGGTGGCTCTTCTCTTATTGGTACTATTTCAGAGGTGGTGGCTATTGACACCCGTCCTGAACTGCTTCATATTGCCGTGCTTGCTATTGAGCCGTCCTCCTTGAGCCGTCCCCCTATTGAGGATGGATCAGAGAGGTTCATCATGGCTTGCCGATCTTGTCTCTGCTTCCTAGACCTCGTCTTGATTGAATCCTTCTCCTTTAAAGTCTTTCATTCAGCAAATACTTGACTGTTACAGATCTCCTCTCTCCTCTCTCCTCTTTGTCTCCTTACTCTCTTCTTCGACTTTCTTCTCAGGGGCGGCTCATCTTCTTTGAAAGACATTGTGCCGATTCGTATCTCGCTGTCTACATATCAAGTCTGCAGCCCGGGCGAGGTCCTGGCATCATTTCGAAAGCTATCCTACCTCTTCCGAGATGGAAAACCTAGCATCACCAGTCTCGTACCATACGGGCCCAAATGCAATTCTCCTCCCAATCTTTGCGGCGCTGAGCATCGCCATAGTCTATGTTCCGTTCGTCCTCCTCCTCCGAGTCAAGAAGGTTGCGGCATGCACCATGGTCATTGTGGTTGCTGTCGTCAACTTCCTTACGTTTATCAATGCCATTCTCTGGCCAAACGACAACATCGCAGCATGGTTCACTGGCGTCGGCGTCTGTGATATAGAGGTTCAGATCAGGACCCCTATGTCCACCTTACTCGCAACTTCGATGGCTTACCTCACCAAGGATCTGGCCATGGCCATGGATACCGACAATCCTCGACTCGTTGAATCTAGAGCGCAGAGACGCAGGAGACTCTGGGTGGAGTTGACCTTCTGCTTCGCGATCCCAATTCTCCAGATGGCTCTGTACTACATCGTCCAAGCAAACCGATTCGCCATTGTCACCGTTTACGGTTGCGTAGACTCTGTTGATAGCAGCTGGCCCACTGTTGTCATCCGCGCCATCTGGCCTCCTTTATTTGCTCTTCTCAACTGCTATTATGCGAGTAAGTCCACTGAGGCCTACCCGCTCCCTCCTTTCATTAACTTTGATAGTTCTCGTGATCTACCGTCTGTACAAGCACCGCGGTATGCTTTCCAAGACCCTCTCAAGCACCGGCTCCGGCCTCAGCGCCCAAAGATTCCTCAAGCTTTTCTTCATGGCCAGCTCCTTCCTCCTCATCTACCTCCCCGTCACCCTCTACTTCTTCTACCTCAACCTCCCCATCCCCTTCACGCCCTATTCCTGGTCGCGCCTGCACGCCCCGGAATCCTGGGACCCCATCGTCTTCTACACCACCGCCACCTTCCCGCGCACCCAGTACAACGGCTGGGTCGGTGTCGCCATGGGTTTCCTCTGCTTCATCTTCTACGGTATGAACAACGAAGCCATCGACATCTACAAAAGCTGGTCCATCAAACTCGGCTTTGCAACTCTCTTCCCTCGTCTCTTGCAGCCGAGAGAGATCGAGAGGAGAGGTAGTAGCAGCAGTGGCACAGCGAAAGCAAGCTGGACTCACCATTTCGACCTCGTAAGCAAAACCCTACACTATCTCGACGGCTCCCGAAAGTCGAGCCAAACCTCCAGCATCTCCACCATCTCGTAAGTGTTTCTGCAGCCTCCCCCAATCTCCATGCTCCGCCAAGCTAACCCCCATCCAGGAACAGCACCCAGTCCATGAAAGTATTCGACCATGCCCCGGCCCCTCCCCCCTGCTCCCACCTCCCCTTCTCCCGCTCCCTATTCCGTACCCATATCGCGCTCCCTACGCCCCTGTTCCCTTCCCCACCTAGCAACCCAGGTCTTCAGACTTGTATCTGGAGCCATGATGAAGGACGGGCGGTGGAAGATAGTAAGGGTGTTAGGATTGAGAGGGAATTGGTTAGGAAGGAGGAGGTTCTGGATACTACTACTGCTGGTGATGGGGTGTGAGGGATGGGATGTTTGCATAGCGAGAGCCCCCTTCCTGACTGTCCTTTTCTTTTGAAGTATTTTGAAATTGGCTTTATACTCGAGAGGGGGGTTTACTTCGATCGATCGATCGTATCTGTTCTGTCGGTCGGTGGAAAGGAGGGAGCTGCTTTTTCCCTTCTCTTTCTTTCCTTCTTTTCTTTTTTTCTTCTCTGCTTCCAGAAAAGGATAGGTAGGAAGGAAAGACGAATGAATGAAACATCACATCAACAACTTAATTTACTCACAAAAACTCCAAATCGTAATAGTAGCGGGTAACAATACTAATTAATTAATTAATCAATTTATCGAATCAACACCCCCTCGCCCGGCCTCCTCCTGCTTCTCCACTCTCACTCATTCGCTCTTCTCTCCTCTTACTATTCTCCTAATAAAACCTAACTAGGTATCATACACGCCTTCTTCCTTCCTTCCTTTCTTTCCCCGAAACACACAACAACAACAACAACACTAACAACAACACCAATCATCCAGTGATACAATACAAAACACAAATACAAATACAAAGCTCACGCTCACGCCCCGCCGCTCACGCTAACCAATAATTCGATTCGATTCGAATTTACCCCAATCAATAGGGAATAGAATGGTATAAACAGGTAGGTAGGTAGGTATACAGAGATGGAGAGAGAAGAAACAAAGCCGTGAAACGCCGTGCCTGAAGCAAGTAAGGAAGAAATGTTATAGGAAAAAAAGGGGAAAACAAAACAAAAAAGAGGCTTCAAGCGGTGGGGGGTATATATAGATAGATAGAGATGTTGGGGATAAAGGAAAGGGGATATAAGGTAGGAAATGATGGATTTGGGGGATGGGATAAGGGGGGGTAAAGGGGAAGGGAAATAGGAGTGCGACGACTATTTCTAGCCGGCGCTAGCTTCTCCCTCTACCACCACATCCCCGATCTCTGAGACTGGGGCTGGGTACGAGATTTCCGGGTCTGGGACTTGGATATCTAGCTATTTTCGCAGAGAAAAAGAAAAAAATCAGTTTTCTTTGCTCGCGAGGTGGGATGAGGAGAGAAGGGGGGGGATAACTCACATTCATATACCCCGTCCGCCGCAATGGCACGACTCTCGGCGCGCTTCCAGGACCACCCTCCTTACACCTGCTCTCCATCTCGCGGTTCCAATCATCCAGATACCGTTCCAGCCTCGCGAGGCGGGTCTTCACGGCCGAACAGCCCATGTCCTCCCAGGCCCAGCCGGTGAGCAGGGACAGGACACCATCGAGGACGTTGCGCCAGCTGCGGGGGTTGAAGGCCGGGATCAACTCGCGGTTGATGCGGTCGATGAGCGCGCGGAAATCCTGTTCGGAGACGCCGGCCGGATCGAGGATCTCGGGGTAGAGGTTGGAGAAGGTGGGGGCCAGGTCGCCCTCGAGCATCCAGTCGCGGCGGATGCGGATGATGCGTGTGGTGTGGTAGAGCGGAGAGGTCACGGGCACGTGAGGGTTTGGGTGTGGAAAGCAGGGGTGCGCGGGTCCCCATTCTTCGGCGGGATTGGCGGCGGGACCGTCAGAACCGATGATAGAGGTGTTGTTGGAGGAGAGTGCGGGCCCGAGGCCTTCGGGTAGGGAGGTGAGCGAGGCGTTCGGGGGGAGGTGGGATGTCCCGCCGGGATTGTAGGTGTTCTGGGGCGGTGGCCCAGGTTCGAGATCGTTGGACATGGTTGTTTTCCTGTCAAAAGATATTCCCGGTACTGGTTTGGTTGGGAGCTGGGATATATTCTGTCCTTCTAACCCAGTGATAGTCTCTTGCTCCTGATAGGTATTCTGTTGATAGGTGCCTGGTCTCTCCAAGGTATCCAGTCTCCCCAAGGTATCTGATCTCTCAGACGCAATCTGATCCTCCTCCTCAACAGCCTTCCCCTTCCCCTTATCAAGTTTAAAACCAGGCGATAAAGGTGATAACGGCGACGATTCACCACTCTTGCTCCTCGCAATATCAATACTGACACTCCTCGGCAACGAGATCCTATTCGTGCCCGTCGGACTCCCACTTCTCTCGACCTGCAAGCTCGCCCTCGTCGACGCCGAGTGCCTCTTCTGCCTCTGCTCCGGCAGTGTCAGCAGCGGGTATTCGCCCGGCGCAGTGCCCTCCTCTCGCGGCGACCCGAGCGCGGGGTGCTCGAGCGGGATCGCGATCACGGACTCCTCCTCCTCAGCAGGCGCGCGCGGGGCTGCTGCAGCAGCTCTCGGACGGTTCTGCGGATAGGCTCGCGGGGTCGAATTGGTCGGGTTCCAGAGGCGCGCGGCGCTCCTCCGCCGTGGTCGGGGTGGGCCTGCCCTGCTACTGCTGCTGTTGCTGCTGCTGCTGCCAACGGTGCGGAAGGGGGGAGGGGGAAGGAGCTCGGCGTGGGTGTGCCCGATGATGAAAGGGTTTCGAATGCTCCAGCGGGTTGTTGGGCTGGTTACGTGCAATTGGGGATCGGGGAGGGTGGAGGATTGGCGGGTTGCGGTGGTGGCAGACGCAGCTTGGGAATTGGGAGGAGGTGCGTGTTGTCGGGAGTTGGCTGCTATGGTGGGCGAGTGGGCTCGAGCGGTTGGCGGGCCACTTTGGGACGCCGTTGGAGCGTTGCCTCAAGGGCGGTGGTAGGTTGGGCTCCGGAGACTCGGCGAGACTGGACTTGTGAGGATGGCTGTCGTCGTCGTCGTCGTCGTAGTCGTCGTTGTAGCTGGTGAGCGATAGAGAAGAGATGAAGAGATTGATAGCAGTTGGAATAGGATTGTCTCTGCAGGGGGAAAGGAGAGATTCCGCTGCAGGGAGCTTTTAGCGAGAGGACCCTGGCGGATGCCTGGATTGTAAGGCTCAACACAGGTTGGTTCATGCTGAGCGGCAACTTCTTATCGCCATCGCAGTGCTCGTCCAAGGTTGAATGAACAACGGGCAAAGAGATATAAGAGATATACGATGGTAGATATATATCTTCTGCATGCGGATAGAGAAATGTACCAAGCAGCCACACACAAGGGGGGAGTCCAGAGCTCCATGATCCACACATCCCTAACTAACATAAACGCCCAGACTCAAACCAAACTCAAACTCAAATCACCGCGCTCATGCCTTTCTTTCTTAGCCCATTCCCTACCAATTCCACCGCTATATCCATTATACCTTACCTTATGAATCATCTATTTCCCCCTATATATCGTCCCCCTTCCCCTCCCCGGACCGCCACGCAGCGATACCCAATTGGCCTCTCAGCCCCGACATTTATTTATTCATGCGCATAAAGCTCTCTCCTCTCTTCAGCAGCTCCGTTGCAACTTACTTACCAGGGGTGCAATACCTTATATATGCATGTATGTATGCACGAGTCCCCTATTCCCTGCATGCATGCATACATCTGTTTTCACGACTCATGTACCGTTTTTTTGATATAGGTAGGTACTTTCATTGGTGAAATGTGGTATGCAATAGCATAGGTAGTAATGCCAGCTATCTTAGGTATCATATCAGCTCAAGCCACATCATCCCTTTCTTTCAAAGAAAGAAAAAAAAAAAAAAAAAGAAAAAGTAAGATTGAAGACGAGGAGAACAAAACAAAACAAAACATATCCCTGAAGCTTCAGCTGCTATGCGGGAGGAGGAAAGCTGGGTGGGGGATGTCTGCCTCACATCACATCACATGTAGCTCGCGCAGAACAGCAGAACACGTGAAATAACGGCACTTCTGCGTTTGCGGGATGTATAGTAGGTAGGTAAGGTAAAGGTAGGTATGTTGCTGAATGCAACGCAATGTAATGCAATGCTCTACTATATTACCTATCTTCGTTGATTTCATTCAGGGATACTTGTTGTATTGGTAATGAATCCTGCCTTCCGTGACTGGAGGTCAAGTTGTTCTAAGTATTAGGCAAGCAATTACTGACCCCAAACTCGGTGCTTTTCGAAAACGATGATTCTTGTGCTTTGCCTATTTATAATTATAAAGATTTGAATTGATCGGTTTCCTACCTACCTACCTAGGTATCAGATCCTCTATTTACATAGCCAAGCAAGGCCTCGCACCATTTGATATATAACCAAGTCCTGCCATATGCACAATCCTCCTCGTCACACTCGTGAACCATTCGATCCTGCCCATTTTGTCCGCTGTTTTCATTAGATACTAAGGAATACTAGAAAATTACCTTGCCTTACTGTGTCTATAGCCACTCGTAAGGACTCACAGCTTTTTATTAGCTGCCGCCTGCATCTTCCGCAGCGCCTCCCGATGTAATTCCAACAGATCCCCCCTCCTCATTCTCTGATCAAATGCACTATCCCTCCCCTCCTTTTTCTTTTGCTCAAGTGCCTTCTTCTCCTCCTCCGCTCGCTTCTCCAGCCATAGTGTACTTCTCCGCCGCTCAATCGCCCTCGTCGGTTTGGCTGTGCTTTGGAGATCCTGCTGCACGCTCTCGCGCCAAGACGCAAGTTGATATTCGCGTTGTATGGGACCAGGGACGGAGGACTGGCGGCGTGGTTGGTGGGAATCAAAGGGTGTGGGCGGCTGCTGCATGCTTGCGCTAGTTAACTGTTGGAGAGAAGCTTGGCGGATCATGTTGCGGCGTTCGGAGAGTAGCATGTCGTCGTCGTCTAAGACGGCGGGGCTACTGTGGTTGAGGTAGTTGGTATTATATACTGGCTCTCCGTCACCTTTTTGTTGGGAAGGAATGGGATTATCGAGCTGTTGTTGTGGAGGTTCGGGCGTTGGTGAGGTGGCGGACAGTTTGGAAGCATAGGAAATTCTGTTACGAAGCATAGTGCTGCGTTTTCCCATTAGAGTATTACCAGGGCTGAAAGAAACATATGGCGAGGGGGATCTTCTTGATCCCACAGGTAGGGACTCCCCAGAATCTTCCTCGACGGGTGATTCAACGATCGGTTGAGGAATATTGGGACTCGAAGGGCTGCGCAACCCGCGGGCTTTGACGTTTTGTTGCGAGGTTTGCGAGCGAAGGGATTGCTGTGACACGGTGCGGGGAACTGTACCATGCTCTAATAAACCAGTAGAGGTCTCTGGTCTCGGAGGCGGTAAACCTGATGGCGCTGAGTTCGATCTCATTAGATGCGAAGGGCGATTCGACATTTGCGAGATCGAGCTTGCTGGGGGAGGGAGAGCATTCTCGGGAGTCTGTTGAAGCTCCTCCACATCTACAGGCACAGCAGGATCCGCAACTGTAGTCTGATCATCCACAGGATCTTCCAATTGCAACTCCTCCAATTCTGGTACCTCCGCGTTACCGAGATGCTTGGCCCATTCATTTGTTCGATACGACGTGACCACTTTCGATAACTGGTTGGGTAGGTGCTCCTTAGTGAGATTCGCAGGTTTTAGTACTGCAGCAGATACAGCAGAAGGAGTGCCATCTGCTGGTTTCTCATCCTCATGCTCACCCGAGTCAACTTCAGGGGTGCTGTTTGTCTGGGGAATCGGCTTTGGATCTGTACTCGATGTCAAGGATTGCTGGACGACCGGCTCCTCGACTTGCTGTTCCACAACTCTCTGCTCGTCTTCTCGATTCTCGACTTTCGGTACATCGGCCTGCCGTTCCACGATTGTCGACTCCTCGATCTGAACTGTCTCTGGATTTTCTGACCCTTCTGCGGTAGCAGAGATTGGTCCCTCGGTGGCTTCTTTGGAACTCCCAGCAAGCGCCTCTTCAGTTGCTTTAGATGCCGACTCAGGGCTGGGTGCTTCGTCACCTACAACAGACCCAACCTGCCCTGAAGGCCGAATAGTAGCGTCATCGTCAGTATTTTCCATGGAAGATCTTGTGCTCAACATATCCTCGTCATCACTAAGTTCATCCATAGTTGCCGCAATCGAGCTCGCTCGATCATCCTCAAAAGCTCTAGGGACCACAAGATCCTCAGTACTCTCGCCTTCCCCACGAGAGAATCTCTTTGAGCTTCTCTGTGATCTCTGGGATATCCGTCGCAGGAGGGCCGAACCTGCAGAAAAGCGCTTAGAGTGCCTCGTCTCCTCGGCTGGCACATCATCTGCAAAGGTAGCTACCGAGGACCGATCGTCTTCTGTCTCGCCTTCAGGGACTTTGAATGGAAGAGGAACAACTTCTGGTGCTCCCGATGCTTGTTTGGAACTTCGCTGCGATGGTCGTCTCTCCAGCCGTGCCTCACCGTCAGCGCCAACAACCCAGACCTTCTCCTCTTGGATAGGGTCTTGGGCTGGCACATGACTTGCATGATCGGGGGCCACGATTGGGACTCCGTTTTCATCTACTCCAGATTCAGGTTGGATGATGTCGCGCGCAACTCGAACGGTAACAGCGCCATCATGGTCTTTGCTCGTCATAACGAGTCCGGTGTCACTAGCCACGCCTGGTGTGGTAGGGGATGTTACCGGGACCTCGACCATTTCGATATTGCCTTCGTCGGAGTTTCGCGGCGAGGTGACTGTGCTCATCGGGCCCTTCTTCTGACTGTCCATATCACCCACGCCCGAATCCCTGTTCGATGGCATGGTTTTGAACTCGTCCTTGTCTCCATAGACAGCTTCCCACTGACTTCTCTCCCGCGCACTATCGTCTTCGACACGACGTCCAATATTCTCTTCCTCCTGCTCCAGTGCCCTCTCATCTTCTAACCGTTCAGCTGCGCGTTGCTGGCGGCGTTCCTTGATGACCTTCCAAAGCTTCATCTGCGATGCCACACCTGCTACGAAGATTATGATTATCGCAGCTATCTCCACGCGAATTCCTCTCGTTACAGGATAGGTAGTAGCTCCCAGGGGGAAGAGATTAGTGTTCAGATTCCAGACATAAGCCCAGAACTCTTTCAAACCCGCGCGACTAAAACAGTCAATTCCCAGGACTACCGCGGTAGCCCCACCGAAGGATATGAAACAAATCAATGCATACGGCCTGGTGATGTGACTGAAAGAGGTACAGAAGGCAGCGATGGTGAAGGCCGCAATGAACCCTGCTCTGCCACCCGTAGAGGTCAGAAGGCCGCCCGATTTCAAGACCAGCAACCACATGCTGAGGCAGAAGCCACCGAGCAGGCATCCCAGGCCTTCTGTCAGCTCTGGAAAGGCGATTGCTGCCCCGCCAAGGATAAGCCCCGTCATCACTACCGCAACGACATATGCCCCCTGTATAGCGTTGCGGATCGGGGGATTCATAACGTAGACGATGAGTACCGTAACCGCTAAACCTGCCAAGTACGCCGCAGAGAGATATATATGGAGATATCTGTTCTTGATGCCGATAATTGTGTAGACGGCCCCGCTGAGTATCAAGATCACACCTGCAACAGCGAATCCAGGGGTGATTTCGGGTGTAAGGGGTAACTTTCCAGGGGTAAGCGTCGCTGTATCAATGTCAACAAAAAAACGCCAGATACGGCGGGGTTTTTCATACAGTTGAATGTAGAATCGTTGTTGACTGAAGGGGTTGGGACCGGTCCATTCATGTTTGATGTCACTGCAGATATCACAGGCATAGTGTATGTCGTGGAATGGGAGCTTGATGTTGAAGCCAGCGTGGTAGGAGCAGCTGAACCTGACGTAGGAACAGTCGTCGACGCAGCGCCAGAATGAGAAGTAGTTGACGCCGCGGCACTGCTCGCACTACTCGCACTATCACTGCCTTCAGACTTGGTGGGGCTACTCGAAGAAGACTGCGCGACCTCGGTGGTCAGGGTCGATGATGCAGATGAAGACCCATCGCGCCTCTGCACATGAATAGGCCATGGCTGTGCAAGTGCAAGACTGATACAGAAGCAGAGGGTGAGGAGAACGAGAAGCTTGGATCGCATCGCATGTACCATTTTGACTTTCGAGGATCCGCTCTCAGCACGTGGAGGTCCTCTGGGTGGAGTGAGGACGAGTAGAGAGAGGGAGGGAGATAGCGTTCGAGGAGAAAGAGAAAGCACTGAGGAGGCTCTCTTTGCAGACTATGAAAGAGTGATTGTGAGCAGCATTATTTGCGCCGGGCCTGCTGGCAATGTACTCTTTCTTTGAGGGGATGGTAGAGGGACGGATATGAAGCAGAGGGGAGGAGATGGAAGAGGTGAAAGAGACGGAGGAGACGGAGGAGATGTAGAAGAAGAAGGAAGAGGAGAAGGAGCAGAAAGAGTCTGAAAAGACACGGGA
This sequence comes from Amorphotheca resinae ATCC 22711, assembly GCF_003019875.1. NCBI lineage: Eukaryota > Fungi > Ascomycota > Leotiomycetes > Helotiales > Amorphothecaceae > Amorphotheca > Amorphotheca resinae. Next base: position 1,976,934 of record NW_020194474.1, on the reverse strand, counting down.
GAAAAATGAAGAGATTTGAGAGAACGACACGGTGAGAGGGACAGAGAGGAACGGGCCCAAGCGGGAGGAGGCGGTGCCGTATAGGGAAGTACTATGAGGAAATACTTTTCTACTACCGCGTAGTGTGTGCCCTGTACAGCAGTGGTACGGTCCCAGCCATAACCCTGGGCGTCAGGGCGGGCCAGGGTCGGGATGAGCAGCGAGGGCGTCGATCCATGATGGGCCCAGGAGAGCGTCCCGGAGCCGACGATGATTGGGACGATGGGGACGGGGGTGGGAGGAGATGGAGATGCGATGGGAATCATTGGAGAATGGAAGACTGAAGTGGACAACGTCTGGAGGCTGGCCAGAGCGGCGAGACAAGGGACGGCCCTCGTCGTTTGGTAACTTGGGACTGGATGACGACAGGGGGATGTCTATGCATCGACTGGATCGAGGGGTAGGAGATGGAGGTTTATACCGGATCGAGAGATAGAAGATGGAGGTTTATCCCGGAGAGGAAGAGAAGATAGAATATAGGACAATAGAGGGACGCTTCTGGTCATCTTCTTCTGCAGCAGGGCGGAGGCCGGGGACCCCTGGACCCTGACACTAGGCTGGATCTGTCATAGGCGCAGAGATCGAGATTCCAGAGATTGCGATATCCCCTCTGGCCCCTCTGGTCCCTCCGCTCCCCACGCGGCGTGCTCTCTGGCGGTGGATATATTGTTGTTATATTGTTATTGGCGGCGTCATTGGCAGGAGACGCGAGCACGGAGCCCCTACGCCCGTACAGGGAAGGCGGCGTTCAGCCCCGGCGCCCGAGACCCCGACGGCCGCTCAGCTCTGCCAGGAAGCTCGAGCGCCCAGGGGTCGAAGCGAGATTGTCTCGCTTGTCGGCGCGCATCATCATCCATGCGGCAAATCATCGCAAATCATTGCAAATCTCCTCTCGCCTCTCTCTGCTGCAGAATGAGGATGGATGGGACTGGACGTGTGCATAATACATTGGGGATCTATTGTATTTATGCATCTGCATAGGTACATGATATGTAATGCCTGTGCACTCCCTACAGTACCTATGCATCGCATATATCCATTTCGTTGTGGCTCTTCAAGAGGCGGTAAGGTCTTGGACCCTGCGCTTCCCCTGGTCCCTCGACTTCTTCACCTCCCTTTGCTAATTCGTAGCGTCTGACGGTCAATCGTGACAAAACACCCGAACATTCTTCCCGTAAGGATCACGAGTAATGTCCGAGTCGTCCGAGGCTGCCAAGTTCCAAGTCCCAAGTTCCAAGTCATACGTCCGTAGCTCCAAGACGGGCCAATTTGCAAGAAAGGTATGGTCAGGTACTAGCTGGCAATATCTATCCGCGCTACGAATAGCTTATTCCAACTACCCCGAGCCGTGCCGCCTGCAATGTACAGTGCTGTATCTCCCTGGCTATTTCATACTCTATACAATCAATATATTCAACCTTCAAGCTCACCACCATACCCCATCGTACCACAGCGTCTAAACACCCCTCCTCGACAACTTGCTCTACACCATGCCTTCAATCAAATCACTGACAATAAGAATACTGTACGACGAGTACATCTTACCCCGTCCAACCTCTCCGCAGCATCATGCTCCGGCTTGCAGCATGCCTGCCGCGCAACGACGACACACGAACGCGACTCGATAATCTCTGCTGGACCCGAGTTATCGTAGACGGCAATGCACACTCATGCAGGCGCGCGTGATGAAAACTGTGCAGGTAGGTAGGTCCGGCTGCTCTTCTTCCTCGCTGCGAAGACGTTTTTCTGGCCGTCGTACACTCCCCCCGCCTTGATCTTCTGCCCTCACGAAACTCCCATCTCGACATATATTACCTTAGGTAGGTGGGCAAAAGGTATCTTGGACAAGTAGGTAGGTAGGTAGGTATACATGTAAGATATGTATGATTTGAGAGCGCCTGCCTCCACTGCCCCAATTCCATTCCGAGGAGAAGAAAGCAGTTCCGAACGCCGCAGCTTCGGAATATCAGCAACGAACTATATTGACGGAGGCACTTCGTGTATGTCTGGAAGGACACGCGCTCTCCGAACTAAAATCTTACGAGATAATGATTTCTTGGTGGGATTCGCGACAGAGAATTGATTCGAGGTAGGTGTGGGAAGGCATGTGCAGAACCCAAGACTGCGATCTGATGATCTAAGGGCCAAATGAAAATAACCATGTGGAATATTTCCCAAGCTCTTGTCTAGCATTCTCTGGCCCTTAATGCTGACGCCTGCCTTCCCCCCCCCTCCACCGTTGTGGATTTCCCCATTCCACAACAACTCCAGGATCGCCTAGGATAGCCTAAATGCAGTCGTTCCGATCTTCCTAGCAGTATTTCCCATAGTAGTAGTAACATCTTTCTCTATTGAATACCTTTACTACCTAGGTACTATGAGAGTTTAATCTAAGTTTTAGTGTACATATGGTTCTACGAGAGGGAAAGAAAATAAAACCCTCCCGCTAAGGCGCCGTTACATCGCCGGTCCTTTTGTTGTATCCTTATCTCCTCTACATAAGCCTGTAGATATCGCTATAGATATAGCTCGCCTCGTGCGCGCTAGACTGCTCCTAGTGCTCTACTTTGTTCTTAGATTAGAAGTTAGAAGATAACGACCGCCTGTAGTTACTCTAGTCCCTGCCCGGGGGTTGCCCTTTGTTTGTCCGAACGCCATCCTTTTGACTCCTAGGATAAAAAATTCTAATCTTACACACCTCCTCCTCTTTCCGTATTGTGAATTGCTTTTATGGCTGCCCTAGGTGCTGGTTTCGTGCGTGTGACTCTCTCAAGCTCCTTTCTGGATCCAGAAACCACAAGCAAACCTAACTCCCCACAATCGCACCTTCTCTCAAGATGCCCCGCGCCGCGCCCGCCGCAACCCCGCAGAAGCGGGGACGCGACTATTCCCCTCCGCTTCGCCAGTCTACTAGTAAGCGTGTCCGTACTAATAAGCCGTCCCGTGCTAGTTCTTCTATAGTAGAGACCTTTGATGATTCTGCGGATGACCGGTCAATTCCCGCGCGGTCCGACGCCCGTGTTCTGGGTGGCTTCGATGATGATGATGACATCGATGATGACGATCTCTTTGCTCTCCCCCGGGAGGATTTCCCATAAGAACACCGTATGGGTCGATAATTTCGAAGGATTCGTTAATACGTAGCATTGACGTTGTAACGTACAAGACAATGATATCTTGGTGGATGCTAACTGTTGCGAATAATGCTAATCGTTGTGAATAATGCTAATCGTTGTGAATAATACCAACCGTTGTGAATAATGCTAATCGTTTTGAAACTAATCGGTGTAAGTAAAAAAGGAAATTCAATTCCTTTAACTTGTCTTCGACAAATCCCCTAAGAGAGGGATTTTCGTCACCTGCGCCTTCGCAGCGTCAAAATCTTCGACGGATGGAATCTCAAACAAGTATTGTAAGTGACATTCTGCCTGAACCTTCAGCGAGGCAGTATCAGCCTCTTCGAGGTCAATATCTGTAGGATCTTCTGTGTATGGTTTGACGTGGTTGCCCAGCGCTTTGATGAACTAATGGAATGGGTTCTCGAATCCACTGGTTTTGTCCTCACTCTACTCGCCCCAAGATTCTGCGATAGGTAACTTGTAAGGTGTGAGGTTCGGTGGGAGAGATGTCTGGGTGATTACTTCGAGTCGAGCCACTGCCTGAAGCCTCGTAGCGTACTGTGCCTTCCATTTCTGTGATGTCCACTTTTGACTCTCTGCATTAGATGTTAAGGGTTGGGAGGATGCGATCTCACTTCTTCACACAAAGAGAGGTGGATCCAGTGGATAGGCTGCGCAGAAACCCATGGGTCCCTACCAAATAGGTTAGGTACCTACCCCATAGGGTAGGTTATAGTGAATAGGACCTAACCCATAGGTCCCTAAATAAATCCACGACCTAACCTATAGGGTAGACCTAACCTATAGGTATAGTGTATCTTAAGGCACTAAGGCACCTTTACACTTACGTGATACCTAAGGTCATAATCATTAATTAGTATAAAGATTAGTATAAAGATTAGTATAAAGATTAGTATAAAGATTAGTATAAAGATTAGTATAAAGATTAGTATAAAGATTAGTATAAAGATTAGTATAAAGATTAGTATAGTTATCCTAAGTTTAAACGATTATAAAATAAATAAATCAAAATAGTTTTATATATATTTATTTTAGTACTTAGGCTCTACTATCCTTAAGTCCTTACCTGCTTTGTTACGCGATCTAAAATAGATCTTCTATCTTATAATTCCTATACCTGTTTCCTTAGTGTATTAATACCCTTAGGAGTCTCTAGCTTAGATCCTAGAGGTAGAGTTAGTAAAACCGACTCTACGCTATTACGATCTCTATTAACTACCGGCTTAAGAATGTCCTTATCCTTAAGGTCTTCTAGTAGATCGTAGATTAACAGATCCTACGCGGTATTCCTCTTCTTACGCTCTACTATTTATATACTACGTATTTTACGTATAGACATAGAGAGTACCTAGGTATTATCTTAAGCTATAGAACGAGCCTATAAGAGCCTCTTATGTGTAATAGTATTAAGGCGTCTCTATGTCTATAGTGTTTGCGCTTAATAGCCTAGCCGGTTTAGTTCTCCTTCCTTATTACTAATATAGTAATCTACTACCTACGTGTCGACTTCCTTTAGACGTAAGTTAACAGATGTTTCCCGCTCCTTTAGCTTAGCTTCTATCTCTTCTTTAGTTATACTATTAACATTAATAGTGTCAGAAAGTATCCTTCTAAGCTTGTTACCTTACTCTTCCTAAAGTTAAGAGAAAAAAACTAATATAAGGGCACAGATAGCCAGAGGTTTAAGTTAGCTACGACAATAGCTACATACATTACGTAAAAAATTAAAGAGGCGCTTAACACTAACGCCTATAAGAGGAATATAGAGCAAGTCTCTAGCTATCGCTATAAGGCTAGGGAGACGAGTCTTAAGCTACTACTAAACTAAGAGAGGTGTATAGTTGTTAGGTTCTAGTTTTAAGTTAGCGATTAGTATAAAGATTAGTATAAAATAACTTACTTATCCTAAGCTATGTATCTACCTTGTTATCTACTATATCTATACTTAACGATCGATCTTAATCTAATACTAATACTATAGTATCTATGTTTACTTCTTAAAGTGTTTAAAGACGATTAGAATTTCCTACGCGATTACAATAGTTCTTTTAGTATAGTTTATAAAACTACTCCTTAAACTCTAATCGCTAATCCTTTACTTTAAAATTAAGCTAACAATAGTTAGGATTAAAAGTCTCTAATTTTAACCTTAGGTTTAAGATTGTACCTATCGTATAAATACTACTAAGATCTGTATATATCTTATTATAGTATTAGTCGAGTTTAGCCTTAGTAGCGTTAATACCTTAGATAAGAATACAAACCTATAGTTTTTAATTAACTTTTGCCTTTAGTTAACAGTAGGATTTAGTTAGGCGTTTAAACAACTCGTTATAGATCTATAGAGCATATAGTAAGGTAATGCTCTTTGTCTTACTAATAGTAGTCGTAAAAAAATTAAATAGGTAAAGAAGATTAATTAAATATCTAATTTAATCCTACTTAACGCTTAAGATCTAAAACAGGTGTACTACTATATAATCTTTACAAAATTTGTTAATAGCGTTCTAAAGTCTTATTACCCGAATTAACATTAAAACAGTAGAGTCCTATTAAGTAGCTACGTCTATAATTAATTAAAGAGGACGTGTTAGATTATTATAAGCTAGCCCGTTTTAAATCTGTTCGAAATGTTCCTGTCTTTACCTACTTAAGTTAACTAGTACTACGAGCTTCTAAATCTATATCTAATTAGTATAAAGATTAGTATAAAAATTATAACTAATCTATACCTTTGCTAGTATATATAGTATGCCCTAGTTACCTGCTTGTCGTATCCTTTTAAGCTTGTCTATCTCTTACTTATTCCTCTAATCCCGAATAAATGTTTTATTCGTTAGTTGTAGTCAAATTATGCCTAAGAGCGCTTTTATAGTAAGCTAAAGAACATACGATAGACAAGGAATATGTTAGATTTGCCTATTAAGAAAACGACTGTTCTTTAGTACGTCTTTAAGATACAAATTGATTTTATCTACTATCGTATAGTTATTACTAGTATTGTTAGTTGTAATCGATATTACTTAACTAGTTAGGTTAAGATTTGTTAGTAAATTATTAATAACTGTCGCTAGGGCCTGTCCTAAATAAACATTACACAGGTTTTTAAACCTAATTAACTCCTCTTAAAGTACCTAGTCTTTATTAATGTAATATACTATAACGCTTATAAACAAAAGGCGTGTAAGACTCGACTAACAATTAAGAGACAAGGCTACCTTACTGCCTAGTACTAGGTTTGTAAGCATGTTCTCTTTGACTTAGGCAACGCGCTATGTTAGGCGGGTCTGTATAGTTGTTACTAATAGTAATTAAAAACGAGGATTTAATAGCTTTAATAGCTGTTAGAGATTAGTGTTTTCTATAGCCCGGAAAGGGAGTTATAAAGAAACGATCGTTTTAAGGACCTAGTCCTAAAAAGCCTTAGTTATAAGGGTAGTAGACTATATATACTAGTTAGTTTATACTAATCTTTATACTAACTAGTTATACTTATAGTTACAGATAATAAAACAGCCTTATAAAGGGAGAGTTGTCTTTGTAAGCCTTAACTTTAACTTGTAGATACGTTAACACATTGTTTAGACGTTAGGTGTTTTATAAGGGTAGTAGTACTAGTTGTAGGTACTCTTAAATTAAGATAGGCAAGTATTATAGAATACTTCTAGTATACAACTACTAGTTTACTAGTATGCCGATTTGTAGCCTAGTAGAATTGTTACTAGTATACTAATCTTTTAGTTGTGTCTTAACCTAGCTGTTTTACTACGTTAGCATTATTTAAACCTACTGTTGTAGCTACCTAATCTGTCTGTAGCTACTAGGTAAGGAATTAGTGATGTTAGTCTTTAGTCTACTAGAAACATTAATTTCTTTAGCTAATAGTATTTAGTAAAGGTCTGTTAGTAATAGTGTTATTACTAAATAGGTTCGTAGCTAGGGAGGAATCAGGAATAAACATAGTAGTAGATAATAAAGACATTGTATAATGTTGTAATCGTAAGGGGTAGTTTTTAATAATACGAATGTTTAAAAGAGTAAGTTGTGTTTAAAAAAGGAGGAATTAAGGGGATTAGTATAAAGATTAGTATAAATATATAATATAATACATTAAGTTATACTAAGTACGTCCTTATAGTAACAACGAATTCTTAAAGATCCTTTAAAGGCTTTGATTCTACTACTATATACTATTAGTAACTTAGCTGTCCCTTTGTTTATTTATTTTAGGAATCGTAATCTTTACTACATGTAGTACGCCTCTAATAATCCTTGATTTTAGACATCTTAATTTCTACTACATAAATTATAGGCTATACTGTTATAGATAAGAGTATTATAACTAAATACAAGTCGTACGTAAAGAAAAGAACGATTATTCTGTATTTCTTTTCTATAGAAAATTAAACGTAAAAAAACGCCTTTAGTATCTCCTTAGTCTTAATCGAATCCTCTATTACAAAAAGGTCTGTACTAGACAGGAAGACGTGATCGTACGTCCTATTAGAGGGCTCTTTATTAGCGTAGATTAGTCTGTACGCCTAGTAATGCCTAGAGCGCTAGTTAGAAAACGTAAACCTTGTATCGTTAATCTCTAGATCTTTTAGCTACTAATCCGTAGGCCCTAGTAAATCTACTTATCTATTATCCTCTTTATACTACGTAGCTATGTTCCTCTATATAGCTTTCTCCCTTAATGTAAAAAATCGCTTAGGTAGTAAGAAGTCTCGTAAGTCCTTATTATTTATAGTAGATTAGTATAAAGATTAGTATAACAATTACTAGGACACGTACCTATCTACTATTAGATAATACGGCCTATCTCTCTTTAGCCGTTCTATTCCTCCTCTCTTAAGCTTTATTACCTTACGATAAAAGCTTCTCTTACTCTAGCGCTATTTCCGCTACTAGAGGCAGAACTCTTAGGCTATATTACCTTAGGCGTAGTTAGCGTTATACTAATCTTTATACTAATCTAATATAGAACTAGTATACCTAGACGTAGCTCTACTATACCTTAACTCCCTTTTTATTAATATTGTCGCTAATTTCGTTAACGCTTTCGTTATTTAATTTTTTATCCTCTCGCTATATCTCTTTATATTATATAGTATTTTCTTCTTTAAAGTCAATATCTTCTTAGGTAAGATTTTTATTATCTTTAATAGTAAATTGTCTGCCGATCTTACTATAGCCTAGCTCTCGAGCTAAGGTCTTCTAGTCCTTTCCTGTTCGTGATCTAATATCGATTAGTATAAAGATTAGTATAAAATACCTTAGTATATAGAAGTTAAATATACCTTTATAGTAGAACTCGGTCTCTTACATCGTTAAGTATCTATTGTTTTTATACATTAGATGTACTAATAAATTTAGATGTCTCTTTTACTTTCTTTCTAGCGTATATTACGGCCCCTTAGTTAGTAGCTTTTACTTTATTAATCTTTTTAACGACTTTGTCGTCTATGTCCTAGCGCTTTCGTGCCTTAATTGTGTTTAGGTTTGTTAAGAGCTCTTTTACGGCCTTACGCTTTAAGTTTCTACTGTTACTATTATCTATTGTTACTATTGTAGTTGTTAAAATTTGACTGTGTTATTAATTAGTATAATGATTAGTATAGATCGATACGTAAACTTATACCTACTATATGCCTTCTTGTATCTATGTTAAAGGAATTCTTTAAAAAGAGGAAAGCTATAGATTAATTAAAGGAATTCTTTAAAAGGAAGAAAGCTATAGATTAATCAAAAGAATTCTTAGAAAAGAGAAAAGCTACGGATTAATTAAAAGAATTCTTTAAAAGGTAAGCTACGGATTAATTAAAAGAATTCTTTAAAAGGAGGGAGCTATAGATTAATTAGAAGAATTCTTTAAAAGGAGGGAGCTATAGATTAATCAAAAGAATTCTTTAAAAGGTAAGCCGTAGATTAGGTCGTTATTATTATTAATTAACTGTGTTAATGATTAGTATAATGATTAGTATAATGATTAGTATAGATTAACACGTAAACTATACCTGTTGTTATTGTTGTTGTTGTTGTTGTTATAGAGGTAGGGTAGTAGTAGAAGAGGTAGGGTAGTAGAAGTAAAAAATGTTTAGTAAAATTAATTTACTTTTAAACTCTTTGTTTAATATTTAGGCTATAACTTTACTTTTAGACTCTTTGTTTAATATTTAGGCTAATTTAATAGACTCTTAGTTCTTTAGACTCTTTGTTCTATATTTAGACTATTAAATAGTATAGGTGTAAAATAAAGGTAAAAAAAGAAAGGAGGGAAGGAGGTTTAAAAGTGAATTAGTAATAAGTTTAAATAATACTTTAAAATTTTCTATATAATGTTTTATAATACTCTTTTACGTGATTAGTAGAAATATTAGTATAATAATTAAAATAAACAATAGATAGACGCGTTTAACGCGTCTTACTGTCCTTATTCTTATTATATTATATAGTACTATTGTTATAGCGCTATAAGTAGGGTAGTTAGTCATAAAGTAAATTAATTTTACTAAAAATTTGCCGAGCCTTTATTTTTATAATATATAAATAGACAACTCTCTACTACTTACCTACCTTTCTTTTATTAAGCTAACCTTAATTCGGTATACAGGCCCCCCCCTACCCTCTTACCCCCTACACCTCTTACTATACTAACTTTGTTAGTCTTCTTATCTACTATTTGTTGATTGCGATTATAAAACAGCGTAAAGCCTAAAGCTAAAAGCTACTCTAACTATACTACTAAAAAGAGCTGTAGTACGCCGCCCTTAATCTAGCAAAAGGCTCCTTAGACAGCCTAACTAACCTAACTAGCCTAACTAGCCGAACGGTCTAAACCCTTAGGCTAGAAGACAAAGATTTAAACTAGGCAGTAAGTTAATTAGTATAAAGATTAGTATAAAAACTCTACTAACAAATTTAATAGCTATAGCGCTAAGAGAAATAAGAAAGTACTAAAAGACTACTAAACTGTTAATACTATAGGCCCCCTTTGTAAGGCTAGTAAAGGAGATTATGCTTTAGCTACGCCCTGAATTCCGAGTCTAGAGAAGCGTAATAGAAGCCTTACAAGAATCTATAGAGGCTATGTTAACTACTAAGTTTTCTTATAAGTATTCGATCTATTATACTAATCTTTATACTAATCAAACAACATATAGTAACAAATCTCGCCGCTATCTATACTAAACGAGTCACAATTTAGTAAAAGGATATAAAGCTCGTGTAGTCTATACGTAATAGAATTCTTAGGTATGCTATACTAGGAGGTAAAAGGCTATAAGGCCAAATTTAAAATAGAATAGTAATAAGATTATAAGTTACGAGGCACGATTCTATTATATATTTTCTGTAAATTCCTAAATGTAATCTATTAAATAACGCCCTACAAAGTGATTAGTATAAAGATTAGTATAAACTATAATCATTATACTACTACGTGATATTATTAAGGCTTAAATCACGTGTTAGGGTCTTAGTAACCTATAGGTTAGGTCATGGGTTAGGGCCTACCTACTAGTCTAAACCTACCCTATAGGTTAGATCCCTATAGGTTAGGTCCTACCTATAGAAACCCAACCTATAGGGACCTATTGCGCAGCCTACCAGTGGATTAGGTACAGCCAAACCGATGGATCGAATAGACCAGCCAAACCGATGGATGAGCCTCAGAATGAGCTAGTCAGGGGAGGAAGCCGGCAAGGGTTGCAATCAGCCCTACAAGGCTACAACTATGCCTCGTATGCTACCTAAGTTAATGCATATTACTAAGCACCGAAACATGTGGCCATCGCCTGCTCATCTCGACATCAGCCTCACCGGGTTCAAACATCACGTGACCATTAGCCACGTGCTTACATAATGCAATCAATCAGCTCACCTTAAGCGCGCTTTTCTCAACTTCACGACGCGCCAGCAAAAGAGCTCCTCGAACCTCATACCTCTCAGCACTACCCACACCACACCACACCACACCTTACCACACCTCCCTCTCAATCCCGCACCCACGACGCTCCCCTCCCACGCCCCTCGAATAAAAAAAAGAACAAAACAAAAATGTCCTTCACAACCCGCGCCCTCCCCGCCCTCCGGCGACAGCACGTCCTTCCCAGCGCTCTCCGCCCGCTCTCCAACGCGCGCGGCCTCGCAAGCTTCGCCAAGATGACGCTCATCGGGCGACTCGGCGAGTCTCCAGAGATGCACCCGACGAGCACGGGACACGAGGTGCTGCGCTACAACGTCGCGACCAGTTCGGGACCGCGCGATAGCCCGCGGACCAGCTGGTTCCGCGTCACGAGCTTTGTGCCCGAGGGCCCGCAGAGGGACTTTGTGTTGGGCTTGGAGAAGGGGTATGTTATTCCCCTGTTTTTTTCCCTTTTGCAGGAGAGGGGAATTTTGGGGAGGCGTGCAGAATGCTTTTGTTTGTTTGTTTGTTTCAAAACAACAAAAGCTTACTTACCTACGCTCTCCCAATCCCAATCCCAATCCCAATCAAAAAAATATATTATATACTAATCCACCTCCCCCCCCAAATAGAACACTAGTCTACGTCGAAGGCTCCGCCGAGATGCATTCCTACACCGATTCCGAAGGCAAGCCCCGCTCCGCTCTGAATCTTGTACAGCGTAAGCTTCTCCCCCCTCTTCCCCTCCCCCCTCTCCCCCCTTTTCTCCTCCCCAAAACAAAAACTAACACAAAAAACAGAAAGATTAGAAGTCCTCTCCTCCCCTCGTCGACCAAGAGAATAAAACAAACTCACCGACATTATACTTTGTTGACGACGTTCGCGGTTTTTGGCGTTTTCGCTCTCTTATCCATGTTTTTTGTTTTGTTTTGGTCTCCCCTTTTTTTCTTTAGGGGAGTGGGTGAGAGAAGGAGGAAGGTGTGGTGTGCACTGTATTGTATTGGATTGGAGTGGATGAGAGGTGAGATGAGGTGAGATGAGGTGAGGTGAGAGATGGTGAGGAAGATTTGGACTGCGTTAATGCGATGCGATGCGATGGGATGCGATGGGATGGGATGGGATAGGTGTGAGTGTGTGTAACGATATACAAGGTATGGAAGGAAAGGACAGGAAATACCTAAAAAGAGAGGAAGAAAGATGGCAACGTGAGGAGGGTATATAATTGTGTGTACAGATACAATCTACGAAGTCCTCTCTGAGCATCACTTTTCCCGTTTCAGTCTTCTCTTCTCTCACTTATAAAAACTGAAGTTATTTTATTTCAATTTGTTGTATACTTGTTTTATTTTTTTTGGTTTCCTAGTGATTTACACTTCGCATGCAATCAATCAAATCCCATGTAATGACAACAAACGCCTACAGAAAAACAAAAAAGCAATATCCGCCATTCCTCCATCCAGAATATCCAGTCCAGGTTTATCTGAACTTCCGAGGGCCTGAAGGGGTATATATATCTGAACCCAAAAGCCATGTATCAGGTCGCAAAACAAGAACAACAACAGGACGCCGACAAAAAACCAAAGAAGGGGTGGGACGGGGGAGGAAAGGCGGTCTGCACACCAGAAACAGATTGCACAGAAGTGGTTTCGGAGATCACTACCTCTTTCTCTTCCGGCTGGGGGGAGTGGGGTTCTGGCCAGCTTCGAATCTAGGGTTCGGTTTGCGGGTGCGTTTGGTTGAAGACTCGGGTTCGGGTCGTGGGGATCTTCCGAGGACTCCTGTGGGAGGGGCGAGTGGAGGTTCGGTCCAGGTGGAGGGGGCGGTGACGGCGGTGACGGCGGTGACGGAGGTTTGAGGCGGGGTGGGGGTGGGACGGCGGCGGGGGGAAGCGGAGACTGAGGAGTTGGCGTCTCGAGTGCGTTTGCGCTTGGCTGGTCTCTGTTCTGGTTCTTCCTCGTTTTGGGGGGTTGGGTTGGTTTGCGTCGTGGTACTCTGGGTTGCGTGTGTTTCTGTTTGGGTTGTGGTTGCTTCGCTGTTAGCCTTTTGTCCTGTTGATTTCTTTTTCGGTGTGCGTTTTGGGGCTTTTGATTTTTGCGATTTGGCTGTCTTCTCTTTTCCTTCTCCCTTCTCCATTGGTTCCTCTTCCTTTGCTTCCTCTTCTTTTTCCTTCTTTTCTCGCGCTTTTTCCTCTTTCTTTGCTCTCTTTGCTGCCGCTTCTATGGCTTTCTTCTTTTTTGCATTCACCTCTTCCGCCAGAGTCGCGATACGATGCCACTTTCCACCCCCAGTAGCATCATCCATCCCAAATTCAGTTCCTGTCGTAAGACCATGTCGACAAGTGCTGTTTTTCGTGTCGTCAACGGGTCCGAGAGCCGGACACAGAGCAAGGCTCAGCCGATAGAGCTCATTGTACCTCAGACGGCCGCCAGGAATCCGGTTGAGGATGATATACATTACAAAGTTCCACGTTGGAAGCCCGCTCTTCACCGAGCCGTGTTGTGGTGCGTGGCCGGGTTTCGCTTTTTGGGGCGGATAATGCCAGGGTTTGAGATTCATTTTCGTGAGTAACGGCTGCCATTCCTCAATAGTAGAGTCTCTAGATGGCCACGGTCCGAGAGGCCCGACTTTTCGATCAAGATATTCTATCGGCGGAGAAGACTCGGGTGATGGTTCGACTGAGGGGGACCTTTTTCCTTCGGAAGAGAACAATTTAGATCCAGTGAACACGTCTGGTTTGTGCTCTTTATATGGTGAGTTGCTGATGCTTGATTGCTTCAAGCCGGCTAGGCCGAAGATGTCAGAAGCATCACTGGGTTGCCCGTCTCCAATTGACCATGAAGCTCCACTCATCTTCATCAAGATGTGAGCTGCTTGGATATCTTCTCGAGTTAGACTGTCTACATTCGGGGTGATGGATGAAGCTTTCAAGACGGCCCTCGCAATTGCGTCTAGACGAGCTTTGTTGGATGGATCGGCTGGATTTGAGGCTCCTTCTTCGTTGTTGATCGAGTGATAAGCGAGGGGAAACTTGGGGGGCATGTCCGAAGTGGTGTGGTCCACGGCGGCAGCCATGATTGTGGTGTGAGAGGTGAAGGAGTTTTCAAATGTTGTATGTTTATTCTTGGGCGTGCTTGCAGAAGAATAGCGGAACTTGATATGTCCAATATGTGCAGTAGTCAGAAGGGAGAAGGAAAGGTGGATGCAACTGACTTGGAGGCATATATACCAGATTCTCCAGACGAAAATCAAATCACATCAAACGTCATGAGAGATACAGCAGGCTAAACCAAAACCATTAGAACTTCTGGCAGACTGGGCCTGATTGAGAGTAGCAACTTGAATCTGAACTGACAAGAATAAATATCACAGTGTACCGACGAAAGATGAACAAGGGGTCAAGGGAAGACGAAACGAGGGTCCCAGATTTGAACCCCCTCCGTCGTAAGTGCTATCAATAGCAACTAAAATCATAGACCAACAGCAGCTCGCAGGGTTTCAAGGCTCTCAGTTGACAAAAGGACCGTGGTTGATATTGATACTGGGCCGGCCTGTTGCGATTCGAACTGAAGATAATCGCCGAAAGAGGTAAGTGCGGTCCAGCAAACTGCCACACGACATTCTCACTCGGAATGGCTCAGACGACAGCAGATTGGATACCCAGGAAGACGTAGAGAGAGATCTTGGTTTCCTTGCAGCTAAGAAGTCGCTAGCCCTAGCCTTAGATATGGTATTGTGATACCTCGTTCTGTTGTCAAGCGAGGAACTCCGTTCCACACTTGTAGATGTTCAGGAGCCAGGATTTAGAAGCAAGACCTACCAAATGCCCAGTTGGCATCTGACCATTTGAACGCCTACGTAGCAGCTGCCAAGATTCAAACGAGATGCATAGGTACAGCTTTCTTCTCCTAATAATAGAGGATCGAGTCCCCCTCGAGCCCCAGTATCTTGGATAGGCTCTAAAAGCTATATCAAGTCCACTGATTATAAGAAATACTGTCATAAGGATATTTTGACACAGACCAAGCCATCGCGGGTAAATCTGGAGGTTGAAAAGGCGCTTCGCGGCAAACAGCGGAAAGAAACGGCCCGGCTACAGATATGCAACAGAAAGTTGAATAATAGCTTAATGCCGTTGGTACAGCATAGGTAGCGTGGTTCAAATGGGAAACGTTCCCTTGGTTCCTGAAGAGTCACAGGCGTCTTAGCGTCTTGCCTGCTAAGGAAAGACGCCGCTTTTGAACCGGAGCCATGGTCCGTTCGCTGCCTTACCTACCTACCTTAATGACCAAGCAGACTGCTCACAGATGAGCAGCATATAGAGGAAGGTGCGATACAGTGGATAGAAATGAATGAAATGGGGAAGTATATTTTGACTTCGACTAAAGCCAAATGTAGCATAGCAGGCTAACATAAGGACCCGGTTATCCCCGCAGCTGGATGTCTCCTACCTAACTCACAAGGTACACGTACCCAGCCGCATTTTAGATTGGATGCTTTTCTCTAGATTCAGACCAATCGGCAACTATCCATCGATCCAAAACCAGCTGCAACGCCTCCCTCCTCACTCTGGTCTCCCTTTGTGCGGAGCAGGTAACCGGCTCCCTCATTGTGCAACAACTGTTTCGTCGTCCCGTCCCAGACGCACGTCCCATAGATCCCCAGCTCGCAGATCACCCCTCCCTTCTCAACCACGCCGTTCCGCAGGATCATATTGTGGACTGGCGGCGGCGTGATGATCTCCATCAATATGTATGATTTCCAATGCGTCTCAGGGAGAGACTTTAGGAAGGGTGGGATCGCGGAGCGGTATATGTTGTTGCCTCCGCCCTCGCGCTGAGGCTTCAGCACATAGCCTTTGCAGCGCTCGGGATCGACGGCAATCTTGCGGGCTTCTAGCCCGGCGGGAGAGTCATCCAGGGGGAAGATGTTGGTGAATGTATTCTCGAGATCCTCCAACCCTGAAGTAGTTCCCATGAACCGGCCTAGGATGGAGGGCTCGGAAGGGGCTTTTGGCGTTGCGAGGACTTGCTGTACTTTCTTTGCACCGGCTAACTGGGTTAGGATGGTGGGGCACTTGATGGCGTTGGAGCGTTCGATCTGCAGACGGGCTTTCCAGGCAGAAGCATCGGGATAATCTTGTGGGCCGTACCCCGCACGGAAGTATACGACGGCCACTTCGTAGGTCTTTGACGGATTGCTCGGTAGGTGGTACAGAAGCTGGCGCTTTGGAGTATCGGCTATAGAGGTGTGGGAGAGTATTTGGGCAAAAGGTAAGCGGAAGACTGGAATAGGGGATGTATGCTGCTTCAACTCGTATTCGAGATGGCGTTGGTCAAAGATATTCCTTTCGGGATCCTGCACAAGAAAGATTATGCAGCAATCATGGCTAGGTCCTGATTTGATGTACGTGTCGAAAGCAAAACGGAGACCTGCAGCCAGGGACTGTGTGCTTGTGTTTTCTGGGAGATCCAGTGCACTCGTTAAGATTGGTTTCTCGAGTAAGGGATAATCACTGATGGACAAGTGCCTTTGCAAAAAGTCAGTGCTGTTGTTCATTCGAGGAGTTTTCACCTTGCTCGGTGACTTACTTGTGTAAATTTGAGGTTTGGGCGGATAGCCCACCAAAAGAAGAGGCAATGGTGTTAAATTCGACTTGTTTGATCGTAGGGCCGGCATCCGTGTCACCTTGATGGACCATATAATCAGACCTGAAGAGCCCTAAAGATAGATTCTGGACAGAAGTAAGCAGTTATCTATGATCCTTGGAAAACTGATTACATACTTGAACATAGCCTTCCTCTTTAACTTTCAAATGGACTTGCCATAACTCGGCGATGAACTCGTCGACTTCAAGTATTCTGTCTTGATCAGCCTCACTCCAGTGTCTATCGATTGGAAAATGCGGCATTTTCAGCTCACTCTTGGACAATCTCCCCTAAAAATTCTTCATCCTGTGCAATTGCAGCATACAGTTGGTTATATGCTTTCTGGATAGATCTGGCTTGTTCAAAGCATACACGAGGAAACGGGCTGGGAAATAACGTGACTGGTGCAGTTGTCGCCAATACACCATGAGGATCTGCTTCGGCAGCAACCAGAGCTGGTGGTGGTCTCACAGCTAGACCATGGGCGATTGACCAGTCTTTAATCGTGAAAACAAGGTTTTCAGATTCTGCAGCCGTTAGATCTGGAGGATAGGAGCCCTCAGGGGTCCTTTGGGACGCCATTTCTACTTCAGAAAATTTGTTTCTGGAAGTGAAAGAGGAAAATCAACCAGATGCTGAGGCCCCAGCTGGAGAAGACTTTATTCTTCTCTTGCTGACCCCCAATGTTCCCCTGATTTTGGTCGAATTAAGCCCCGCTGCCTGCTTTGTAAGATGGCGTCTTGTCACGACTTCGGGTCCCGCAGAGATATACCTTTATATAGAAGGTGGGGGATAAAACAAACGTCACGTGCCACGCTAAGATAAGAGGGTTCGGGAATATATCGGATATCGCTACGCGGCTACTGGACATCAGGGCCCGCGTTAATTTTTGTGAAGTGCTGCGACAAGAAGGACGTCAACTTTAAGACCCCTCCTTACCTCTTTACCCATCGCCCCTCTTCAAGTATTCGGCCGTCTTCTCGGTCGCATACTGTTCTTCTTTATCAAGCCACCTCCTACTGTGCCCCTCTCTCGTCGTCTAGCTTGTTTTCGAGCCCGCCAACTTGTGCGCTGCGCGCTTCGCGCTCCGATCTGTCGACTTGGATCTCACCATTCGACACGTTCACCCGCGACCAAACATTCGAATCCCTTATCCAAACACCCGGTGTCTATCCTATAAGTGATTAGTTCTACTCTTGTTAGTCTCAAAGTAAGTCCCCTTGCTCTTCTTGCCTTCGATTGTGCGCGCGATCTTCATGCTCTTCTTTTCCTCCATCGCCTTCCTTTGCGAGCCATCCTTAGACCCTGCGCTCAATCACCTTTTACTCCCTCTCAATGTATCCTATGTCTTTGACCTGCAGTTACTTCTACTGCCATCCCTAGCCTTTGCCGTGCGAATTATCAAATTTATGCGTTCGCTGCTAACTTTCATCTTGCAGCTGACAGTAGTACTCTATCGTCTACCCGTTCGATCACTCCGATAGAACAAGATACCAGACCCTCATGTTTCTCCTCTAACCCGAATATTCCGCCGGTAAACATGGAGGTCGAAGACCCGTGGGACTGGTCTATTGACCGCGTGGTGCAAGAGCTTTGTACTCCCAATCGATCTTGGCACCCCCCTACCTCCACATCAACCCCGGACCTTACCAAACTTGCGAGTGTTCTTCGGGAACAAGAGGTCAATGGAAGTGTCTTTCTACTGGATATCGACGACGATGTTCTAAGGAAAGATTTTGACATCAAGACTCTCGGCCAAAAAGCCTTTGTTCGGAGAGCAATTGAGGAGCTCAGATCAAAGAGCGCACACTATCAAGCATATGTGCAGGAACACTTTTCGCGTAGCTTTACCTCAACTCTACGCAGACCTAGTGTCGCAGGTCTTGGTGGACCATTCCCGCCCTTTGGACTCGACAGTGCCTTGCCGTTCGGGCAGCAGCAACAGCAGCAGCAGCAGCAGATAGGGCAAGGTCCTGTACCAGCTATCCGCAGTCGTCCAGAATCACCTGCGTCCTTCCAGAATTATCTCACTGCAGCAGATTATTCTGGAGGAGCGTTGGAGGACAGTCCAGGGATACCTACCCCGGTCGATACTCGAACTGCTAGTGGTGAATTTGTCGTTTCGGACGCTTCAGGTAGCAAACGACGCAAATTAGACCATGCTAATGCCGACGATAATTTTGCACCTCTGATTCCAGATAGTTCGTCTCCCCAGATCATCGAATCGGACCACGAGATCGTACAGACCGAAAATGTTGCACAACATATTCCACCTACTCCGCGATCTGAAAGTGCTCCTAGTCCTATCCCGGAGAATAATGGGAAGAAGCCTAAGCGCATCGCCCCGACTTTGATTTCATCACAGATCGACCCGAGTAGGGATCGTGAAATTCCGAGTGATGCAGACAACGTTGTTCATAACAACCCTCAGATCATTGAACCAGGGGTAGTATTCTTTGGTGACGATGGAATAAAGAGACTTGTCCCCATTCGACAGTCTGATCCAAACTCGGATTTGCCTCTTAACTACAATGACCTTCGGAAGCCGGGACTGGTCGAGGAGCAGATTCTGAAAAGCACCGAGCAAATTGTGGCAGAAAGGAAGGTGACTGTGAAGAAGACCAAGCGGCCGAAATCAAATCTCTCAGTGTCCCAAGCGAAAGGCTACCTGGGCAAAGTGAAGATACCTGTCGATGATATCTTCTATAAGGGTACTGAAGTAGGCCAAGAGCTTCCGGCTTCAGAAGATCCCACCGAATTCTCTGAAGTTGCCAGGCAAATTTCAAGTGGACGACGTCTTTACATACATCATGTTATGAAAAACTTCCTGCGATCAGAGCGGCAAGTCTTTGAACGTGATGGGAAATCCTTCATTGCCATCCTCCCATATCCGACAAAGCTTGCAGAAAGATTCCACAAACCTTCCTTCACGTTATTCTATACAAAGGAGGATGGCAAGGCCTGTTCTAGACGCGAAGAACTCCAATCTTGGCCCGAAGTCGACCCTGATGCACCTCCACAGAAGCTTCTGGCTGATGGCGACGACAATCGCGTGACTTTTAATTCAGGGGTATTGCATGAGCTCGGTTCTTATGGAGAGACTTTTGATCCTGATTCCTTGGCGAAATACCGACATGTTCAGGGAGGCGACGAAGTCCTTCCGATCTATGGAGAATCGGATGAAGAGAACGAGTATGATCTCGACACGTGGGCAGAAATAGAGGGAGAACGGGGAACCCTTGTTAAGCCCTTGAAACCCCTGAAGAAACCACATCTCAGCATAGAAGAAGTGAACAAGGCGATTGATGAGGGCATTGCTGAATTGGTCGTCAAGTGGAAGAAGGAGAAGCTACCTAAAAACCAAGCGAAGGCGCTACGATTATGGACAAAGTTCCGCAAGAATCGTGAGGCTCGGCGAGAGCGTATCAGAGTGATTCAAAAGCGCCTCTACCACATCACTGATGATCGGATACCGAAGCTGCGCAAGGAAATTGTTGGCGAAATTTGGACAAGTCAACGTCAGGTGCGAAGACAGACTCGCATCATGGAGCAGACTATCTTCGATCGTGAAAGCTCTATCTGGGAGATTTCTATTATAGAAAGTAAAGTTGCCCCAGAGAGACCTCCACAAAAACTTTCCAAATCGACGAAGCCAAGAGCCCGCGCTGAGGAAGATGGAGAAGGAGAGCTTATAGAAAGCGACCTCGAGACATCTTCCCCTGGTGAAGACGAATTTGATGATTTTATTGTCGATGACACGTCAAGTTCTGGAGAGCCAGTTGAGATGGATTTTGCAGACAGTGAGGATGATGATAGTGCGACTTCGTCTGATGCAAGCTTGGATAATCTCACCAAAACATCATTTGCAGTTCGAACAAAGCCTTCGAAGAATTCTATCAAAGGTCGCGCTTCAAATGATGATGTTGACTATATGTCAGATGGATCTAACGAAGAATCTGGGCCTGTTAAGCCAGTCGCTACAAACCCACGCACGCCAGGCCATCCATCAACCCCGAATCATACGAAAAAATCAACACCTCCTGGCTTTTCTCATGCTTCGCTAAACAGCGCCAGTGAACCTATTGATCTAACGATGCTTTCCGACGATAGTCCTCTCCGCCCTGTTACTAAAATGGAGATGCCGAAGAAGAAGAAACCACTAATCAAGCTCACGAATCACAACAGCCCCTTGAGTAGTAGCCCTATTGTCATATCTGACGAAGAGCTTCCATTACCTGATATGGATAATCTGCCTCCCTATGATGACCCTGATGCCATCGCAAAGTTCTCGCACGAGGCTTGGGCCAGTGTTTCTGACAGGGAACGTCTACTCATATCTGTGCTTAAGGAGATGAATGATGCTGCGAGAACTGCTATATTCTCCTTCATCTCGAACGTCTCTGAAACTGAACTCTGGGATCATATGTCTGGCGTGATAGGAGCTTTGCTTAAGGCGAAAAGCAGTCTTAAAGGCGTGGACGACAATACCTTTGAAACCCTGATCAATTTTATCAAGCTATTCAACACATACGTCGACTGCAAATATCATGCTCGAAAGAAACCATCAGAGCGGCGCCTTTTAAAGCTTCAAAGTGCGCGCAATGAATGGTTCCCTGCGTTTTACCTTCTTTGTCGAAAATTGGAAAGCTACTTCCGGTCGAGTCTAATGGATGGCCAAGAGGATGATGGCAATAAGCAGCTGGAGGACAAACGTGAACGAGCTGTCAAGTAAGTTTTGTCCGTTCTATTTGGGGTCTGAATGGTGCTCACATTTTGTCACAGCACTATCACCGACGATGGTTACCAAGGAGATGCTGGTTCACAACGTAAGAAACGCAAGCGAAAGATTTATGAGGACAAGGAAGCTCGTGACATGCGAGAGCAAGATCGCTTACGACTCGATGCACAAGAACAACGTCGAAAGAAGCTTCAAAGCAAGCTTACATCGATCGGACATATAGATGGTCAGCATCAAATCATCATAAACGATGGCAAGTTTGAGCATCAAGGATTCGTCTATGTCAATGAACAAATAGCTCCACGGATTAAGCCGCATCAAATTGATGGTGTTCGATTTATGTGGAACCAAATTGTCACCGACGAGAAGGCAATGCAAGGCTGTCTACTTGCCCATACGATGGGTCTAGGGAAGACAATGCAAGTGTAAGTATGGACCCTATATTATACTTTACAATGCTAAGTTATCGATATAGAATCACTCTTCTAGTCGCAATAGCTGAAGCATCTGCATCACCCGATGAATCCGTGTACTCACAGGTTCCCCCCAGCCTTCGGGTTTCGAGAACCTTGGTTCTATGTCCTGCTGGACTCATAGATAACTGGATGGATGAACTCCTTACATGGTCCCCCAAAGATCTCTTGGGACACTTCCGGAAAGTGGACACCACTGTCAAAACTCCTGAAAGACTGCAGGTTATCAGCGATTGGTATCATGACGGCGGAGTGCTTATTCTTGGCTACGAAATGTTTAGGTCCCTCTACGAGAATAAAACCACGGCGAAACGCCGAGCACCTCTCAATGAGGAGGATCACAAAACTGTCAAAGATCAACTCCTGAATGGGCCCAATATAATCGTGGCGGATGAAGCTCATAAAATGAAAAACGCAAATAGTGCCATCGCACAATCAACGGCTCAATTCAGATCGAAGAGTCGCATCGCGCTGACAGGATCTCCGCTCGCAAACAATGTTGCGGAGTATCATACTATGATCGACTGGGTCGCTCCAAATTACTTGGGTCCTGCACTTGAATTCCGTGTCAAGTATGTTGAGCCCATCCAGGATGGACTTTGGCACGATAGCACAGCTTCCGACAGACGTAGGAGTCTGAAAATGCTCGGCGTCCTGAAGGAGGATCTTGCTCCCAAAGTTCACCGGGCCGATATGTCCGTTCTGCGCAACGACCTACCCCCCAAGAAAGAATTTGTGATCACAGTTCCTCTTACCGACCTGCAAAGGAAAGTGTATTCGCTTTATGTGCAGTCTATGGTATCAGGCCAGACGAAAGAAGTCTCTCAGACAACTGTATGGCACTGGCTCGCGATCCTCTCCCTGCTATGCAACCATCCCGAATGCTTCAATAGGAAACTCAATGAACGAAAGGAAGAGGCCCGAAAGGAGCGGGGCGTACTCTCTGGTTCCATTTCTCGAACCGGTACAGATCAAGCCACTGACCAAAGCACTGATCAAGCTGAGATAATCGCGGCTGAGCTCAATGCACCCGTTTGGAAGGTCGGAGTGTCTCAAGAATTGATAAATGCAGTCACCGAGGTTTTCAAGCAAGAGGCGTCTGACTTGAAGGCCATCAATCTGTCAAACAAAGTCAAGATTCTTTGTCAGATTCTCGATGCCTCTAAGGAAGCTGGTGACAAGGTCCTTGTTTTCTCGCAATCACTTCACACCCTCGATTTCCTTGAACACCTGTGCATTACGCAAGGCAGGAAATATGCAAGGCTTGATGGCAGTACAACCATAAGCAAGCGACAAGAGTCGACCAAAGCCTTCAACGTGAGCAACACGGAACTCTATCTCATATCCACTGCGGCAGGAGGACTTGGTTTGAACATCTTTGGGGCCAATCGCGTGGTAATCTTCGATTTCAAATTCAACCCGATCATGGAAGAGCAAGCAGTTGGCAGAGCTTATCGCATTGGCCAAAAGAAACCTGTATTCGTGTATCGCTTTGTGGCTGGAGGAACGTTCGAAGACAGCATCCACAACAAGGCTGTTTTCAAGATGCAATTAGCTTCGAGAGTCGTCGACAAGAAGAGCCCGGTGGCGTGGGCTTCAAAACGAGTGAGAGAATTTCTCTTTGAACCCAAGTTTGTGGAGCAAAAGGACTTGTCCGAGTTCGTCGGGATGGACCCATTGGTTCTTGATAAGGTCCTAGCTTCTCAGACCGGCTCCTCCACGATCCGAGCAATTGTGCAAACCGATACTTTCGAGCAAGACGATCAAGACAAGTTGACTGCGGAAGAGGAAGTAGAAGTGAAGCGTATGCTGAGTGACGAGAAACTCAAACGGTCGAATCCCAGAGCTTTCCAGGAACTGATCCAGAAGCGAAATGCGCTGCAACTCGATCAGCAGATGGGACAGACTCCGGGCATGCTCACAAATCTCAGTGCTATATCAAAAGCTCCGTCGTATCTTCGAGTACCTACCATTGAAGGTTCAGCATCATTCACAGATCATTCTCCGATACTCAATCCTCCTCGGCAAAGCTCTTTGACAGGCGCTAGTAACTCCTCTTTGTCAGGGTCTCCTATTGGTGCTCCATCTTTTGTCCCGCCAGTCGTAACGCCACCAGATGATGCAGCTCAAACCAGTGCTTCTGCGAACGCTGAGAACAAAACTTCCAGGGATCCTTTTCATTTCACACGTGGCCGCTCTCCAATTACTGGTGCTCATACAAGAGTTCGCTCTGTGAGCTCTGTGGACGCCGAGGATAGACCTGTGCCAGTTCTCAGAACGGAGCTTCCACACCGCTCTCCAATTCTTGGTGCTCATACGAAAATTCGCTCTGCAAGCCCCAAAGATAGGCCTGCGCCTGTTCGCGGGACAGAGCTCGCACACCGCTCTCTAATTACTGGTGCTCATACAAGAGCTCGCTCTGTGAGCTCCGTGAGCTCTGACAGCGCCGAGGATGGACCTGTACCAGTTCCCAGAACGGAGCTTCCACACCGCTCTCCAATTCTTGGTGCTCATACGAAAATTCGCTCTGCAAGCCCCAAAGATAGGCCTGCGCCTGTTCTCGGGACAGAGCTCGCACACCGCTCTAGAAGTATATCACCCGAGTTTGGAATGTCGAACTACTCCCAGCTTTCTAACAAGCATCCATCTGGCGTTACGCCAAATTCCGATCAGCGACGAAGGAAGCAAAAAGTAGAAAATTTACCTACAGCTCCACAGAAGATGGAAAACTTGTTTGTTGATGTTCTTAAGAAGGCATATGAATCTTCCTTTGAATCCGTATTTGAACCTTTGCAAACTGCGACGATGGTCTCCAAGGGTATTCTTGAGGCTCTCGCAGACTATTCGACGGAGGACACGATCAAATCTTTTGTCGAAAAAGCAGCTGCGGCCCTCAGAGCCAACAAGGACAAGTGCCAGGCACTTGCTGACTTGCGAATAACCCCTCGATCTTTTGTACGCAGTATCGTCAAACCAAGCCGAATGCTTCGAAGCTCATCAAGCGGTAGTGCATTTGCGGATATTAAAGAAGTATGCTTTTCACGAGATTCCCCTTTCTATATTCCTCCCTTCCGTTCACGTTCACCTACAGCATCTTCAAAAGAAATAATTGCCGAGGCCAAGGAGTCTGGCGTAGTCACATTACAAGACAAGCTTTCAGTCTCGCCGCCAACCTCTAAATTGCGGAATGATCAGGTGGGCCCGCCGCAGTTGAAACCTCGACAGTTCCAATTGTGGTACCCAAGAGAGCTGAGACATTATTTACGTCGCCATAACTACAGTACTCAGGGTGATAGAGCCGAGTTGATCAGTCGTTGTGAAGATATCCGCACAAGCGGCCATTGACTCTAGAGGAGTTGATAACCGAAGTATTTCAATTTCGCAGCTCCAAAAGAGTCGTTTGGCAGTGCTGTCGAAGCACACCCATCGCTCGACAATCCTCCTTCTCCTCAGTCGACATTAAACGATGAATATTCTTCGCTCTCCATTGGTCAACGTACCAAGGGTTTGTTTGGATTTAATTCAGACTAAACGCTAACCAATATTGAACTATAGTCGGAAATGTTCAAGGCAATGAATAGACCTGCACCGAGATCTTTGCGAACCCCTGTTGCCGGTCCTTCCAAGAGTGGTCGCAAGAGACACTCTCACGCAGCAGATGATGCACGACAAATGCAACGCATATTTCGAAGGCGCGCAGCACAATCACCATCGACTTCGTCTTCGAGATCGACTCCCAACCCAGACAGTGCCACTTCAAGGAAAATCCCAAAGTGGGCGCAATCCGAGATCAGAGAAGCTTCTCGCGGACTAAACCATCGGCGAGTTGGTTCACATGGAATCCCCTCAGCTAGGGACTGAACTCTTCCCCTTCCCCTTCCCTTTCCCCCTTTCCCATTTCCCATTCCCCAGCACAAAAACATTAATTCAATTTCCTTTCTTCACCTCATTCCTCAAAATGCTGGCATGCTACATCCATCAGTTTGAGGCGTTTCGTACACATCCATCAGAAGGCAGCCGGAGTTGGCGGATATCTCTCTTTAGCGATTGATACCTTTGATTGTTCGGAGGCGTTCTGGCCGCACACACATGGCATAGCTTGCGTTACTTCATTTGCATGGACCGGCATTGTTTGCCTGGGATATAACGGCGTGCACAAAACTTGCTTTTGAATGGGACGAATATGACAGGAAAACACGATGAGCAAATTAATACATGACGCATCTGGCACCACCACGAATTTTGTCTTGACCTTGTGATACTCCCGCTGTAGAATGTTCGCTCCGTCCTACTTCGGTCCGAGGATTTCGCAGTCCTTTATACTAATTGTTCAACCTTCAACGCATGCCCCAGCCAAAAGTTATAAACTTTCAATTCCCTTCCCTGGTAACTGCAAAATGCCCTCAACCCAGCCGTTCGATCTTATGATCCCGAGACAAAGTTGCCATTACCATCCTTTCAATCTGTCTCCACTCCCACTCCCTTTCTTTCCCCTCCAAATAACCAAATAACACCATCCAAAATCTCCTGCCGAGCCCCTAACTCCCCCCCCCCCAAAAAAAAACCCCAAAAAAAAGAACCACCACCCAATAAACTCTCAAATCGACGCCCCCCAAAGCTCCTCATACGTCAAAGCCGGCATGCCTCCCATATTCTCCACGATATCAGGACTCGAGGAGGACAAGATGATCGTGGGACGCGAGCCCATGGACCGAGTCGGGATTATGGGAGGGCGCGGATGGAATGGGAAAGCCATTTTCGCTTTCATTGAAAAAAACAAAAAAAATTGATTTTTTTTAGCTCCAGCTTTTGTAAAGTGGTTTGGTTTGTGATAGGTTGAATTTCAAGTATATTGTTATGTGGTATATGTGTGATGTGATGCTTGGATTAGGATTTCTTTCGATGTAAGGAGGAAGAAAGAGGGCGGGGGGAGGGGGGTCGCTGGGTTTTATAACTTTTTCATGACCAAAGAACAAAAGGAGGGGTCAAATAATTCGATGTCCAGCATCCTCAAATTAGAGACTAACATGCAAGATATCTTCTTTATCCAATAGACATAACTACTCGAATCCCTAATTCCCAAATAGAGGGGGGGAAAACATCTCGTGATTGGGAATGAGGGGCTCGCTTAACCCCTTAATATTGTTCTTCTTAGTATTGTTCTCTAGGTAGCTGCGGAATTTTATAAAGATGAGTACCTAGTTAAGCAAGGGGTAATAATTGATTTGTTGGTTGGAGGCTTTGGATGAGGATCTGGGAGATAGTGCGGGGGATGGATGAATGGATTGGATTGGGGGTTGGGAAAGAAAGAAAGAAAGGGTAGGGTGGTGGGGTTGGGGAGGTGAATTATGCATTCTTTGGGGGCATAGCGAGGTAAGATGAATACAGCCTTACTCTTGGACCTTTTGGAAATATTTTGAATTGCTCGGAATATTTAGATAGCTAGCTGTTGAGAAAGGCGTGGTGAACTGATATCTTTGAGCGCTGGGATCTTCTTTTATACTAGGTTATCGGTTTGTCGAAACCTTGTGATTTGATACGAGACTCAGCAAAGTTCTTTGAAAATACTGATTTACTTTACTTCATTTCATACATTTCACACCGACTGACTGTCACTGATGTTGTAAACAGTATTGCTTGAAACAGGCGCCTACGTCTCCGACTTCAATCGTATTACAAGATCCTAAAGCCTAGCCCTCTTGGCCCCCAAACCTTTCAGCTCCTTACTTATACCCCTCGAAATCCAATCACTTATTGCCATATTCGTAATCATCGGATTGACACCGCTCGCGCTCGGGAACACACTCGCGTCAGCAACATACAGACCCTCAGTTCCCCAGACCCGGCCTTTCGGATCCACGACCCCGTCGCGCGCACGTACACTCATGCGGTTCGTTCCCATTTGGTGGGCAGTGGCGTAGGTACCGCCCAGTGGCTTGTTGCCTACACGTTTCAGCTCCGTGAGCCAGGCGGCGAAGCGCGGGTCAGTGATCCCGGGGTCGATGTCGTCGGCGGGAGAGGCGGAGGGAGTTTCCAGATCTTCAGGATCTGGATTGCGTATGAAGGGTTTTAATCCGGAGAACGAGACATGGATCTCCATTGCCCCGGTCACGTAGCAGATTTTCGCAAGAGCAATGACGCCTTCCATGAGGTGTGCTCTGTCGAAAGCGCTGGGTGAGTATTCGATTCTTGGTACACCGGTGGTGGCATCAGGGTAGATACGGCCGGTGTCTCGGTCACGCACGAGGGAGATGAAACCGTTGCTGTGCCTGTATTTCAGGGCCTGCGTTTTGAAAGAGAGGCCGGCGTTCCAGTACATAAGGCTTAGAGAGATAGCGGGCAGCATAGCCAGGGCTTCCAGCTTGACCCCATGGCCATGTCCATCGAGGTTCTCGAATGAGGTGCAGACTGACGTAAGAATCCCGCCTGAAAATGGTTAATGGGATCATTGAAAAGGGGTGAAATTTACACACCTTCCCAGGGCCTCACATCTTCTTTGTACACTCCGGCCACGACATTGACTGGATGGAGGTAGAGATTACGTCCAATGTGCCGGTTCTTGAAATGTTAGTAAAATTCGAGTTTTATCCAGGAATTTGCTTACCTTGAGACCACTCTTCAACAAGATGATGGGGCTCCACAGGGTCCCGCCAGAAACGATAACCCTCGTGGCCTTGATGGTTACTTTTCGGACAGTGCGCTCAGATAATGGTCCATCAACGCCTCCACGGCTATTTCTCGATGTCCATGTACCCTTGACTCCGATAGCCTTCTTTGTACCACCCGATTCGTCGAACAGAACGCGGTCTACTTGGAAGCCTTCAATAAACTGCGCTCCAGCCCTAGCTGCATCAGGTAGCCAGGAAACAGCAGGGCCCTGCTTTTGGGCTGACCAGCAACCCATTGCACAGTAGCCACAGTAATGTTCATTTCCTCCGGTATTCTGAGGGACCGCTTTGGCATGATATCCTAGCCTCCTCGCACCTTCCAGCAACTTCTCGTTGCCATGGTTATGGCGGATGTGATCTGTAGAAACACCCATACGGTCACAGACGCGATCAAGGCAGTTCTGGAACTCAGACGTTTCAAAGAATGTAAGACCTCTGTCCTGGGCCCATTCTTTGCGCACAAAATTCTGCGGTTGCAAAGAAGCCGACCAGTTGATAGTCCCCCCTCCTCCCCAGCTGCTGCCCGCAGTGATAGAGATAGAGCCGTCATCACTTACCGTTACTCCTGCATTGTCATATAGATGGATGCCACCCTCAGCTTCGGACATTGGTAGTGATGATGGAGGATAGTAGTAAGCTTTGTCCACGACCAAAACCCGGTGGCCAGCCTCCGCCAGGTTCTTGGCGCACACACCACCACCGCATCCAGAGCCTACAATCACTACATCCGTTTC
Organism: Amorphotheca resinae ATCC 22711; assembly: GCF_003019875.1. Taxonomy (NCBI): domain Eukaryota; kingdom Fungi; phylum Ascomycota; class Leotiomycetes; order Helotiales; family Amorphothecaceae; genus Amorphotheca; species Amorphotheca resinae. The sequence goes on along the minus strand of NW_020194474.1, from coordinate 1,947,591 downwards.
GATAACCGCAGCTTCCTGCCCCGCTGGGAATTGAAGAAAATCGTATTCAAAATGTGGCCCTGGCTTGTAATGGAGAGGAACTTCTGGAAACCCGGCGACTCGGTTAAGAGTAGGGCTGGTCTTCACCCATAGATTTTTGGCTACCAATGTCATCTGTTTATGGAGGGCGTTCAGAGGTGGGAGGTATGATAGGCGCCATTTTTCAAGAATAGACTGCCGGATCCTAATTGGCTGTTTGTGAAAGGGTGTGTTATATCCAGTCAGCATCAGTGATCCGACGCGGGTGCTATTCCTCTTGTCAGCTGATGGATATGATTACCGATCCCGACAGTTTGATTCTTCCATGAGCCGAAGAGGCATTACTTGGAAGAAGCTCTATTCTCCCTTCATCTACTTACTTCAGCGCCGATAACACAAATGCCAGACCCTTCCTAACATCGTCTCGAGAGTAGACGACCAGAATTCGTTTCAACAAGTCCTGGAACCTAGGGTTCTCTGATGGCCTCTCTAGGAAATATTCCTCTAGAGACTGACTATCAGGAGTATCGACCACCGTTCTCTTCAAGTGGTCCACAGTTTTGTTATATTCCGCATCCGTTAGGGTATATTGTGAGATCTTGTCACCCGCGTCCGTTTCTCTCCGGACCGACGGAATTACCGCGTCCATGATGGCCAGCAAGATTGTCCATTGCTCTGGGGTGAAGGCTTCACCAACCGGAGGGTCCGGCAATGGGGTCGCCAGAGGGGCGAGAACTTCTATCTGGTCGGAGTTCATGCTGCTCGTTCTGGGTAAAGAAAGAGGTTCACACACACTGATGACTGCTGGGAGAGCAAGGAATGAATGGCTATGTATAATCTGAAGCGTGAATTGAGGAAAGCAAACACACCAAGAGCAAATGGGCAATTTGTTACTTATCTTAGAGAGAGCAAGAGGGGCCAGCTGAGGTCGAAGGGAGGGGGTTCACCAGTCTGTTGTGTTGGTAGCTTGAAGGGGGACGGTGCACGTGAACCTCGGTTGAGGCCGGCATTCCAGGTCCGATCCGGAATGCGGGGCCCCGCCATCACGTGGTAGTTGGGCGGGACGGGAAGAGAAGAGAGGAGACCAGTAAAACTGTTAAGAGACTTATGGGATTTATAGTGAGAACCGCCTGGCTCCTACACAGTGCTTACTGGTAGCTGAACCCCTTCTTCTCCAACTCTCTTTGTTATTCAAACGTGGACTTCAGATGCTTTATTAGATTGCCCGCCCCTGCACATGAGCGCAATCCTTGTTGCGGTTGCCGCATCAGCCAGCGCCACTTGCACTGTGAAGATGTTCCTCGTGCAAGGCCAGACCACCACCCCTCACCTTCCGCGGTAGAGGTAAAGTCTACGGAGCAAGCAGGAGTTTCCGTTGCCCCTCGAGAGTTGAGGGTGTGCAACTTGGCCTTCTCCCTGCAACCCTTTTCCTTTGATCGACAAATCATCAAGGCATTGGTTCCCTCTTGCATCCACGTCAAAACCCCTCACGCTCAACTTCAATTTCATATTGCTCTTCCATTTTGTCTTATTGTTTTGCATATTGCCTTTAACACATGCGTGCCAGTCATGAGTAGCCTCAACAACGTACCATACGTACTGTATTAAGTGGTACGAAGAAAGACATGCATCAATTTTCGTGGCGCGCGTGCGGTGTCGGTTTTGAGGGTGCTTTGACTACATATCCCCTGTATCCTAAAAACAGCGCACTGCAATCAAAGTTATCATTATGCACCAGAGCTTGGATCTTTTTTCCTTGTTGCGCTATTACTGTGCAGTGTACAGTAGTGCAGGCGTTCATGTCTCTTCGGGGCAGAGGACAGCCGGTTGGAGGCTGGAGCGATCGTCGATGGGATAAGTGAACGGCAAATGAAACCCGACTGCGATTTCTGCCCCAGGCAATATTCTTGCCCTTGCTCATTGATGTCCAAGGCCCAAGCCGCCTTTCCATCTACCCCGCAGCCTCAATGCTCCCTCCCCTACCATTCTGCTCCGGAGACATTTCCGTGGTATATTGATGATCGCCGACTAACTGAATTCTTGCAGTCGATGTCTGGTGTACCGTGTTGCACTTGCAGAGTTGCAGTGAGTGACCTTCTGTTAGGCTTTAGGCTCTGAGCCTTGACTCCTTTCTGTTGCCGACGATGAGTCCGCATGGGGACTAGTTGCATGACGGGGTTTTCCGGCCATCGGATAATGTTCGTGTAGGCATCCTGATCAGGGTGCCGATATCAGAAGCCGAACAACCGTCAGCAGGGCTCCAATACGATCGCCCTTCGCCCTCACCGCCGCCACTTTCGCCTCGTCCGTGGCTAATCGGAGTGCGTGTTTTCTACGCGGCGAAATTCCCGGAGGGTCGATGTATCAGCAGCCTATCACATCTCCACGATAAGACTGACAGTTTGGCCACTCAAAGGCCGTTTAAGCACGGTACCGCTTACTCCGTGTATGTACGGCGGAGGTTTGATTGCTGCTTCTTAGCCTCTGCACACGCGACACCCAGTGGGGCCTGGCGGGTCGACGATCAGAGGGAATCGAGATCTTCGAGTTGAATACTGACAAGAGACATGACGAACGATGCGGCTGACAGCTGGGAGGGTTGGGGGTGTGATTGCGATTGCGGCCGCTCTCTCCCTCTTGTTCAGGAGAGGCAACGCCGCTGAAGATAAGCCGGAAGAGAACAGGAGATACAGAGGGACTTGCTGCACGGAGGAAAGGAATCCCATAAGACCAACAGCGCCTTTATCCGCGCCAGGGTTGTGGCTGACCCGGTGCGGACGGAGACTACGACGACTAGGCGCACACTACGCTCACACTACTCTCACCGGTGCCGCCCACTACTCCGTACCCAGCATCTTGGTAGGTGTGTAAGCCGAGTCTCGAACCATGTTCCCGGCAAAGGGCCCGATATTACCCCCTTCTTCCTCGAGTCTCGAGCCCCGTCGGTCGTTGGGCCCATCTCTGGCAACCTCCCTTGTTCAGATGCCGCTCCCTCCAATCATTTGCTGACCGTTGATAATTTGGGGACTATCTTGGGAGATAAAGTGGAGTTGAGAACTTGAGACCCATCGGGATTCTGGGCTATTATGTACGAGGAGGAATATCGACCCTCCACCTTTCGAGGGCCTGCCATCCATCGCAGAGTACAATCCAGCAGTTCATCACTACAAGTTCTACAAGTCCTTCTTCTTACCGGAGACATCTTCAGTGAACTCACCTCCACATTCGCCTCGAGTATAAGACATAAAGTTGTTCCGCCACCCTACGCGACAGATCGGTCAGGCTGTTATCGAGGGCGGGTATATTGCCACAACACCAAACACCAGCCATATTTGCCTCCATTGAACAAGGAACTCTACTGTGCGCTCCGACGTCGAATTCTGGTAGCCAGTTGACAACGTCGTCTCCTCAAAGTCCGGACAAATACCCAACTACTTTACGACCACTCGAGTGAAGGACGACAACGCTGTGAAACCAGAGTGACTCGGTTGCCCCCTCCCCGGATCGTGAGTTGGACAGCAGGAGTGGAAAGCGAATCCTTCGCCGCCTTGTCGCCTGTTCTCCGCCACAGTCCTCGAAGTCGATACATTGTCTAAAGCGCAAGCCATACCTGTCATTCTGATCTGAATGTTCCTCTAGACAGATCGACAGGCCCTCAGCTCTCCTCTGCCCCTCCATCCTACGCCCGCACCACCTAAGACGTTGATCTTTAATACCCTCACAAATCTATTGGCATAATGGCAACCGACTTTGCAATGCCTGTGCAACAGTATACTGCGTCTCCATCGCAGTATGCCCTTTACAATCCCCAGTCGCGGCAGATTTCACCTACCAGTTCTGCAACAGCAACGCCCAGCAATTCCTCACCGACATCTCCTCGAACCGGTGCTCCGGCACTCCTCCCTTCACATACTCGACAACTCCGACCGCCGAAATCTCCTCTCTATATCCCGGCAGTGTTGCGGCCCACGGACCCTCCGAAACGAGCGGCAAAGTCACCCCTAACACCGCCAGCGAGCATACATAATAGCATTGACTCGTTAGAGAATGCGCGGACACACAGCAGACGATTGACGGGAGATAGCGGAAAATTTGATCTGGGCTCGATAACGGAGACGGAATATAGCACCGAGGGTCTTGGAAAGGTCACGGCGCTGCCGACAAGAGAACACTGGAAGGTACGTTTGGCGGATGCTCCTGTATTTCGTATTTTGTGTTTTGGGGAAAACCCACCGGAGTCTTTTTCTATCGTGGCACCATCGTCAGAGCGCGGGGTCTATCTCTTATATTCGTCCCCGGGGCCGTGGTATAGTACCCTGACGGGTATTGTGGTGCAATACCCGGATGGGGATTGCGTGCTGGAATAATGCCGCAATAATCGAACATTCCCACCGCATCGCTTGGCTAGGCATTTGCTCGCGTGTTAAAAGCGGATTCTCATCAGCCACACATCTGAGCTTCCAATACATTACATTACGTATCGGGGTGTTTCCTATACTAACGTCCTCTTCCCCACAGCCCGATTCGGAATCGTCCGTTTGCGACGAACCAACTTGCACAAGACACTTCACCTACTTCACACGGCGGCATCATTGTCGACGGTGCGGTAACATCTTCTGTGACCTGCATTCCCTCTACAACATCCCCCTCGATCAAGATGCAAATTATCACCCTCAGGGCACACGAAGCCGCGCCTGTGAACACTGCTGGTTTGAATACTGTTCATGGCAAGTTGCCAGGCACACCCGTTCGAATAGCGACAGTTCCCACGACGAGCCAAGAACACCCACAACGCCCATCGTCAGCTGCAATGGGCGATCGGCAATGGGCAGTGTCTTCGGGCAGAAGGAACCAGGTGCGCCTGCAAGTCTTGGTGCAAGCGTGCCTCGAGATTGGAACTGGAGCACTTTCTAAGCACACATTCACGCCACATACACACGTACCTTACGAAGTCCCTACGAGTACACGGCCGATATAGGAAACATACGCTTGCTCGGCGACGGAGGCCTTTTTTGTCCCGTTGGACGATATTGTTAATTCATGCTGCGGTTGTGTGTGGTATACCCAGACTCGCTGCCTATCTTTTAATACACATTATTTAGCCTGCATAATAAGCCATTGCGCTTTTACGCATGCTTCAGGGGGAGGTTCTTTGGTTACTTTAGCGGACTTTGCGTTGATTTTGAATCCCGTAGATATAGGGATGGCGTACTTTTTAGATGGTGGGCTGGCGTTTGGATTGGGCGGTTCACTCTTGGGATTTAGATTGATCGATATGGATACACCCCTTACGAGGGATATTGATCGGAGCGGGTGTGAAATATATATTAGGTACTTCTTCCATAATATTCCTCCAGAGCTTGCTTTGCTATCTTCAATTGTGACATCTACTTTGATTATGCATTCCTCCTCGCCGTTCACTCCACTGCGGCTCTGCTGGATGATTTACCCCACATCAAAGGGCCCTATGCAATAGATCCCTACGGAACTACGACGTCAGCCTTATACTCAATCGGCCGATAAGAGCAGCGGCGGGGCGGCGGCGATGGCTGAAGCGGCGTAGAGGCTCCCTTCCCTATCTTTCCGCATATCAAGGGTCCAACTTCCAAGGGACTACCTGGCTACCTTACCTATGCATTTCCTTCTATTATCTCTATAAGGTATGCTTCCTTTACATCTAGTAGTAAATAAACCATTCAAGCTCATATTTTACCCATTCCCCCCCATAACTTAACTTAACCCACCCCGCAAATAAACCCTACTTCCCAAAGCGACCCCTTATCATCATCATCAGCAGCAAGCAACAATGCCAGCCACACCCGATCCCCGGATCCAAGCATATCTAGAGGCCAATAAGTAACCAACCTCTCGTCTCCCCTTCCCTCATTCGATTCATGTCCCCTCCCTCCCATATAAAAAAAAAAGCAGCGCAGCAAAACTAACCCTCAACCGCGGCGACCTCGTTTCAGGAAATGGGCCGGTGACGCAAACTACAAGTCCCCGATTAGGTTTCTGGATATGCAGAAGAGAGGAAGAGAGAGGTCGGATGGGACGGTGATTGTGCGTATATATCTACCCGTTTAGAAGATTTTTTTTTTTAGATATTTGTGTTTTGTTTTTGAGGGTTTGTTTGTTTGTTGTTGTTGTTGTTGTTGTGGTGGTGGGAAAGTGGGGGGGAAAGAGGGGGGGTGGGATGGAATGGAGGGCTGATTTTGGGGATTACCTTAGGTAGTCGCGTGTACGGATCCTAGGGTAACACCTGAGGAGTTCTTGGGGATGGGTGATGGTGCGAGTGAGTCTTTTCTTTAATTCTTGATTCATGCTGGCTTTATTTTGGTGTATTTTATTAAAGCCCCCCGGGGGGGGGGGGGGGGGGGGGGGGGGGTTTTGGG